>NC_136263.1:139814588-140067088 GCF_964187855.1 Myxine glutinosa
GAGGCCCAGCAGGACCCAGGGGAGCCTGTCGACCCAGCCGCCATCGCGGAGGCTGGCCCGGAGCGCGGCCTTCATGGAGCGATGAAAGCGCTCGCACAGGCCATTGGCCTGGAGGTGGTAGGCCGTGGTGTGGTGTAGCTTCACCCCGAGCTCTTGCGCCACCGCGGCTCAGAGCTCCGAGGTGAACTGGGGGCCGCGGTCAGACGAGATGTCCGAGGCGGCACCGAACTGGGCAACCCAAGTGGCGATAAAGGCTTGTGCCACCTCAGCCGCAGACGTCGCCGCCAATGGGACGGCCTCCGGCCACCGTGTGGTGCGGTCGACCATGGTGAGGAGGTGGGTGAAACCTCGTGAGTGGGGCAGAGGTCCCACCAAGTCGATGTGCACGTGGTCGAACCGCCGCTCGGGCACCGTAAACGGGGCCAATGGTGCCTGGGTGTGGCGGTGGACCTTTGCGCGCTGGCATGCGAGGCACGTCCTGGCCCAGTCGCGGACGTCCTTCCTGAGGCCATGCCAGACGAACTTCGCCCCGACGAGTTTCTGGGATGCCCTCGCGCCAGGGTGGGACAGGCCGTGGATGGCGTTGAACACCGGGCGCTGCCAGCCAGCGGGCACGATGGGGCGAGGCGGGCCGAGGGAGACGTCGCATAGGAGGGCCGTGCCCGCGGCATCGAACGGCACCTCGGTGACACGGAGGCCCATGACGGCGGTCCGCAAGGCCTGGACGCCGGGGTCGGCGGTCTGGGCCTCCGCCATCCGGGCATAGTCGACCCCGAGGTGAACCGCGTGCACGACGGACCGGGAAAGGCAATCCGCCACCGGGTTGTCCTTACCCGCCACGTGACGGATGTCCGTCGTGTACTTGGACATGGCAGAGAGGTGGCGCTGCTGCTGTGCCGACCATGGCTTGGCGACCTTGGCCATCGTGAACACAAGGGGCTTGTGGTCAACGAAGGCCGTGAACGGCTGGCCCTCCTGCAGATGGCGGAAGTGTCGGACCGCCAGGTGGAGCCCGAGCAACACGCTGTCGAAGGTGCTGTACCGCCGTTCGTGCGGGCGAAGCTGCCGGCTGAAAAACGCCAGCGGTTGCCAAGCACCACGCACCCATTGCTCGTGCACTGCGCCCACCGCGTAGTCCGACGCGTCGGTAGTGAGGGCGATCGGTGCATCGGGCGCCGGGTGCGCCAGCATGGTGGCGTCGGCCAGAGCCAGCTTTGCGCCCGCGAACGCCACGGCCATCGGCTCCGACCATGCGATGTCACCTTTGCCCGGCTTGCCCCGGAGGGCCTCGTGCAGGGAGCGGAGGAGCTGAGCGACGTGGGGCACGAAGCGGTGGTAAAAGTTTACCATGCCCAGGAACTCCTGGAGCCCCTTGATCGTGCGGGGCCGCGGGATATCCCTGACCGCCTCCACCTTGGCCGGTAAAGGGACGGCCCCGTGCTCGGTGATGCGGTGCCCCAAGAAGTCGATGGTGGCGACGCCGAAACGGCACTTGGCAGGGTTGATGATTAGGCCATGCTGGCCCAGGTGTTCGAAAAGCGTGCGGAGGTGGAGCAGGTGGTCCTCCCGGGACGCGCTCGCGACTAGGATGTTGTCCAGGTAGAGGAACAGGAAAGGTAAGTCACGCAAGACGCTATCCATAAGCCGCTGGAACGCCTGAGCCACATTCTTCAACCTGAAGGGCATCCTGAGGAATTTGAAGAGGCCGAAAGGGGTGATGACGGCCATCTTCAGGACGTCATCCGGTTGGACGGGGACCTGATGGTAGCCCCGGATGAGGTCCACCTTTGAAAACACGGTCGTGTTGGCCAACCGGGCGGAAAAGTCCTGAATGTGTGGGACGGGGTAGCGGTCGGGGGTGGTGGCATCGTTGAGCCGGCGGTAGTCCCCGCACGGCCGCCATCCCCCGCCGGGCTTCGGCACGATGTGCAGCGGGGAAGCCCAAGCGCTGTTGGAGCGCCGCACGATCCCCAGCCGCTCCAGCGTGGCGAACTCCGCTTTCGCCACGGCGAGCTTCGTAGGCTCGAGTCGGCGTGCCCGGGCATAGACCGGTGGCCCGACCGTGGGGATGTGATGCTCCACCCCGTGTTTAACGGCCACCGCTGAGAAGGTGGGCTGCGTAAGGGCCGGGAAACTGGCGAGGAGGCGGGTAAAGTCGTCTGCTGCCGGAAGCGTGCAACTTAAACTCGCTGGGATGGAACCGTCCAGCAAGCCGCTTGGGAAGCCGCTCGGTGAGCCACTCAGCGAACAATCGAGCGAGCTAAAGGTTTCGGCCTGGATGAGCCGTCTGCGCTTCACGTCGACCAGCAACCCATGCGCACATAGGAAGTCCGCACCGAGCAACGCCATTGGCATGCTGGCGGTCACGAACGACCATTGAAAGCACTGCTCTCTAAACTGCAGGGAGAGGCAGCGGCCCGACTTGTCAAACGAGCACGGCGGGCAACACTTCTTAGCCTTGTGGCCAAACCTGGCGTGGAAATAGCACCAAGCTTGCGGCGGTGGGGGCGGCGGCGGCGGCCGCGGTGTTCTCGGCGGCGGTGGTGGTGGTGGCGGTGGTCGGGGCGCGTCAGCGGCCATGAGGGACGCTGTAGCATCTGCCTCGGGAACCACGATGGCGGCACCTTAACTCGACCGCGTGTCGCAAGCCGCGAAGAACTTGTCGGCCTCTACGGCCAGGGTGTGGGGTTCCCTTATGTTGGAACCGGCCAGCGCGAGGCATACCTGTAGAGGTAGCTGGCGCAGGAAAAGCGCCCGGAATAAGAAATCCGGGGCTTGGTCACCCAGCAGCGACAGCATATGATCCATCCGCACGGATGGTCGTGTGTCGCCGAGTTCGGGAAGGTCCAGGAGGCGGTCGGCCCATTCGATCTCCGTGAGGCCGAACGTGGTGATGAGGAGACGTTTGAGTGCCCCGTACTTGTGGTCGGCCGGCGGGTGCCGGGCCCGAGGGCGGCGACCACGTGGTAGTAACGGGTCTCGTCTGCCGTTATGCCTCGAAGCTGAAATTGTGCTTCGGCCTGCACGAACCACACGTCGGCCTGTGCTTCCCAAAACTCTGGGAGTTTTACCATGACGGCGTTGTTGGCCATGGCGCATTCGGTGGTCAGCAACGGCTGAACCAATCGGGGTCACCAGTGAAGTGTGGTGCTGCGCACACAACTTGCTTGCCAAAGAGGTAGGCCACAACGCGTTTGTTAAAACCAAAAGAGACTTTATTGTCAAAGCTTGAACTGCAGCACTGGGCGGGCTCGAACTTAGAGCCCGCATATATGTGCCGAGGCCATGCCTAGTCCCCGGGCGTGGCCGCTCGGTCGAAGGGCGGGGCATGTGCCATCGGTCCCCGCCTGGGTGCTCGCGCCACCTTCTGGAGCACGGAATTATTGCCCCATGTGCCCGCCACAAAACCACATTTGTGACTTGAGATGAAGTTGTTGGAGAAAAGGATGGATTTCATATCAATTGCGATGATGGATTCCATGACCTTACTGATTATTGGAAGTAAGTTGATAGGTCTGTAGTTAAGGGGATCAGTTTTTGAACCTTTTTATTTAATGCAGTGATGTTGGTGGATTCCAAGCAGAAGGAAGATGACCTATGGAAAATGACAGGGGGAAAAGCACAGAGAGAGGACGTGCAAGAGCAGAAGAGCAGGTTTTTATGACACGTAAGCTGTTTCCATCCATGAGCTGATGTCGTCAGATTAATCAGCAAAGTCAGAGTTAAGGGTTGTAATGTGTCATGTATGAAGCTGCAAATATTCACCGTTGTATCCCTATACCGTGACCGTGGGTTTATTTCGGTTTTTCCCGAAGTTAGGGCCCAGCTCGGATGGCGCTGGAGTGAATCGGGCCTGTATCGGGAGAGTTAATAAACGTGTGCTATAATCGATCGTAGTCTGTCGAGATACCTTACATGGCAACGAGGATAAACATCTAGACCATGACTTCTTTCGGCCATATCGATGAATTCGACCCTCATGAGGGAGATTTTGACACGTATTCTGAGCGGTTGTCTTTCTACTTCGAGGCGAACGGCATCGCGACCGAAGCCCGGATGAAGGCCGTCTTCCTGTCCGTTTGCGGAGGTGAGACGTTCACACTCGTTAAAAACCTGATTTGGCCTCGGACAATCCAGGAGCTCACGTATGCAGAGCTCAAGGCCGCTTTGAAGGAGCATTGTAATCCATCTCCTTCAGTCATCCTGTGTCGGTTTAATTTTTACATGTGCAGGCAGCAGCAAGGTCAGTCGATCGCAGACTTCATTGCACACCTCCAAAAATGTCACATCTGTGTGAGTTTGGGGACACGATTGACGACATGCTCCGTGATTTGCTGGTGGTTGGCATGTCCGATGACCGCACTCGTAGACGCCTGCTTGCTGAGAGAAGACACCGTTCCAAAATGCCAGAGACACCGCCATTTCCATGGAAAGTGCTGAACGCAACGCTACAAGCATCGGTGCCACTCGCTCGTCTGGTACCAGCCCTGCTGTGAATCGGTTGGATCATGTTCAGCCAAAACGTTGGAACAAGGCTCCTCGCCAGAAGCCAGTGCAGTCTCAAACACACAACGGTGAATATTTGCAGCTTCATACATGACAGGTTGAAAGAACCTTCTCCACATTTGCAGGTGCAAAAGACACAGAGTCCAGGAGCAGTTGGGTGTGACATCGAAGGATGGGTAATGAGAGTGAAAAGATGGGTGCACAAGATTTGGAAGCAAGCACAGAATTTAGGCATTTGGCCTTCCCATGAGTTGAGTCGGCTGTGGTGCCAATTAGGAAATAGTAAGATAGGGAAGGGATGGAAGGGGAGCGTACACCAGAGACAGACTTAACAAGGCCCAACCAAGTTTTGGAGGAGGGAGATAAGTTTTAAAGTTCAGCCTTGAGGTTGGACAGATGTTGTTTTCTGGCTCTCCTGAGAGTGGACACACACTTGTTGCTGACTTTTTGGATTGCACTGAGATTGCCTTCAGTCAGATTTACCTTCCAGGAAAAGAAGGAAAGTTATTTTGGAGGAACTGCCTCACCACAGAATTCAGTGTACCATTGGCAAGAAGGGTAGGATAATTTTAGGTGAGATGGGATGGATCTGTCTATGAGAGAGAGTAGGTTTCTGTGGAAGAATTCCAAGTCTTCTTATTCTTTTTTAAAATCACCTTTCCTTATTTTCTTGCCAAGTTTTTTCTTTTCTTTCTCTCTTGCTTTCTTTCTTTCACTGTTCTTTTGCATTATGAGTCTTATGACATTGCAGTATTGTTCTTGATACCCGCTGCTGCCCAAGCAAAACAACTCTATTTGTCTCTATTTATAGATTACATTTCTAACACTAGCAACGGTACCCACCCTGTGGGCGGCGCTTCAATTGGGAGGCCCAAATAAAAAGGCAAAATATCAGAAATTTAAGGCTTTTTTTTATTTTCAACGATTCATATAAACATCCATTAAATCATATCACATGCAAATCATCAAAATCTAAACAGTATTTGTAGAATTTCAATAAAAGCCACATCACTGTTCATATCGATAAATATTATTCCATCGTGTTTGGAAAAACTGGAAAATTGGAAAATTGGAAATTGGGAAAAATTTGGAAAAACAATACAGCCTATTCTACTCCAGGGGGTTTGAAAAAACTGGAAAATTGGAAAATTGGAAAAATTGGAAATCGGAAAAATTGAAAAATTGGGGCAAAAATTGGAAAAACAATATAGCCTATTTTACTCAGCCGTGATGACAATATAGCGAGATGGTAAAACAATATAGCGAGAAGGTAAAACAATATAGCGAGACGGTAAAACAATATAGCGAGACGGCCGTGATGGCGGGGAAGGGGTTGGAATTCTCTCAAGCAGGGATTCAACCCGTGTCCTTATAAAAGTTCTTTGTCCGAGGTTACCGAGTTCGATCGGTGCAGCCGTGCAGCGATCGGTGCAGCCGTTTGTGCGGCACCCGGGAAAACAACATCGTGACAATGAAAACATCGTCACAATGAATGTTATGCGAACGTGAATGTTATGCGGGAGTCCAAACCTGAGAATGCTGGAGACTAAAGCTGAAATTGGGAAAACTAAATAGCCTATTTTACTCCTGGAGATCCCAGGATTATCCACCCAAATTATCGTTGCGATCGGTTCAGCAGTTTTTACGGTACCTTCGAACGGACAGACAGACAGACCGACGGACGGACATTTTGTGAATTATAGCAAGATAAGGTTTTCAAAAAAATTTTTAAAAATTTTCTCAGTTCTTGCATCGTGCCACACTATAATTGGGGGACATTCATTCATTCCAACAGTCCAAGAGACTCCATGCTTCATATGTGCTTCTTTATCACAAAGTACAAAGCATGAGCATTAATGACATTTCCCTATACTCTGGCTTAGTTTTCTGGGGCACACCGCCTGGTGCAACTAACAACATGTGCAGAGACGCGCACACAAACATCTCATTACTGCATTTACCCAAATCCCCATCCACTTCACCCCAAGGAAACCAGGCTGAGATGGCAGCTCGGCCACATGCATTATCACGTGTAATGCACTTTGATTGTACCCCGAACGCAAACACCAATTCCCAAGCTTTTTAGCTTCTTGGCCTGAGGCCGCAGTCAGGCTCTTGGTTTGGAAACTAATTCTCAGTGTTAAGCTCAAGCTCCTACTGAGGACATATTTATATTGCACGGGCAAAGAACTGATTAAACTTGCATTGCAGAAATGAAGCCACAATTTTGCAGAGGTAAATAAAGGGCTTTAATAATAATTAATGCACATCTTGGCACTGACGTTTTCTACTGAGGATTACTATGAGATGGCCTGAAAATATCATTTAATGAAGCACTCCATTTTTGTTTCATGGAGAGATTTTGCCGAGAAAGACTTTACTTCCAAATTATGGGTGAGGAGTAATCTTAAGAGTGCAAGCGGCTTGGTGCTTCCTTCCATCCTGCATTCTGCCATCAGGTAATACAGATAAATGTAGCTTGGAAATTGCCAACACCGGCTGCAATCAAAATGGGTTTGCATATACCTGCTGGCAATTCACTCAAGCTGCCCTGATTCGCAAGTCATTTGAAGTAATAAATGACAATTTTACATTTCAAATGAAATATTGCTTCAGAGTTTGTTTTCATAACACTGAGTTGTGGCTTTCTTTTTAATGGTATTTTTGTTGTATCTGTTCTACCCTGATGCCTCCCTCCCTCCACACTTGCATAGCTGAGTTGCGGGTCGTACCAAAGGGTTCACGTGAGCTGCACACTTGTTGCCCTATAGAGCAACTATCTGGCCAGTTGAAGGAGCTCACTATTAATTGCCTTCCATGTTCCTATGGTAACGGCATACAGTGTTTACCTGGAAGAGTATTAAATTGACAAACGACTTGCTGTGGACAGCACAGAATGCTCTTCAAGCTCGAACAGTCATTACAAGTTCTTAACCAACAAACCACCCACCATACATACCAGAGACTTCCTGACCTCCCCTAAGCCAGCGGAGAATGGGTGGAGGTCGTCCCCCGGCAGCATGGCAATCCAGCTGAAGCAACTCTTTTTCTCGTACTACTTTGGGAGCTCCGGATACCACAGGAGGCTGAGGAGGCACTTCATTCGGCAGCCATTATTTATTACACACAGTCACACACACACACACACACACACACACACACACACACACACACACACACACACACACACACACACACACACACACACACGCACACACACACACTTCAGAATGATATTAACAAACTAGAATTGGTGAACATTTCCAGAATTCGCAATACACCAGACAAACACCATGCACCATGGAATGTTAGTGCACAAGTTGTATGGATGCCTTTTAAATGTAAATCGAATGCGAGCATCTTCACATCTCATGTCACTTCAAATAAGCTGAACTCACACAGATTCAAATGATCAATATTGAATTTAGTAGTAAAATCACATCTTAATAATCAGTCTAAAATATTATATAATTTATCTCATGCACAACACGATAATATTGATACGATCAAAAAATAAGGAACCATCTACATATTACATATTAAAAAATTAGTGAAATTTGCCTTTTAAATTGGCAAATAAAATGGAATAGTGCATCCGCAACATTATTTATTTATTCATGAATTTTATGTTATTTATTGCAAAAGTTGAAAATGAACCGGTCATGGACATGTGCTCACATCCAACACAGTTTGTGAAGATTCCATTTGTACAATAAACCAAGTAACTAATCACTGTCAGAAATATCACAAATCAGAGCGACATGCACTTGAGAAATTCCGGTGTCATAGCAGTCAAAATATCAATTCAAATGAGACGAGAGAACAATTAACCACGTTTTAAGTCTTTTAAGAGAAGAGCCAATCGATCACAGTTTGATCAAGGTTCATCTGACAAGCTGATCATTTAAACCAAAATTTCAGCAAGAATCCTCCACCATGAGGTCTCAAAAAGGAATTTGAGGTCTTTATGAGACAAAAGTCTTGAGGAAAGCTTTCTTTTACGGGAAAATAACGCATTTAATAAACATAGTTCATGAAGCTTGTACCCATGTCGTTGATCAAAATGCAAGGTCATTGCCAATGTTCAGCCACACGTGTTCATTATTTATGAGAGGTCGATAGCAAGGTGCACTGAAATAAGCGACGGGAAATGCAACACAAACCAGGTATTCCGCACGTGCTCGTTGGCCTTTTTGTTGAAATTATATTTTGGAAAAAGTCGACCTTTGAATTTTCTGGAATGTTGAAAAAAACATTCAATCAATTACATGTACCATATTCTTGACAAAACATGGGGTCTGACGAAGCAGTTCCCGGGCAAAGGTCATGCTGGGTGGTTTGCAATTCACTTCTCAGCAGTCAGTCGGGCCAGGAATTTGGAATTTGTTCAGCGAGCCAGCGATAGCATATCCACCAATGGATCTTTAACATCCACCGATGGATCCTTAACATCCACCAATGGATCTTTAACATCCACCGATGGATCTTTAACATCCACCAATGGATCTTTAACATCCACCGATGGATCTTTAACATCCACCGATGGATCTTTAACATCCACCGATGGATCTTTAACATCCACCGATGGATCTTTAACATCCACCGATGGATCTTTAACATCCACCGATGGATCTTTAACATCCACCGATGGATCTTTAACATCCACCGATGGATCATTAACATCCACCGATGGATCTTTAACATCCACTGATTTATCTTTAACATCCATCGATGGATCTTTAACATCCACCGATGGATCATTAACATCCACCGATGGATCTTTAACATCCACTGATTGATCTTTAACATCCACCGATGGATCTTTAACATCCACTGATTGATCTTTAACATCCATCGATGGATCTTTAACATCCACCGATGGATCTTTAACATCCACCGATGGATCTTTAACATCCACCGATGGATCATTAACATCCACCGATGGATCTTTAACATCCACTGATTGATCTTTAACATCCACCGATGGATCTTTAACATCCACCGATGGATCTTTAACATCCACCGATGGATCTTTAACATCCACCGATGGATCATTAACATCCACCGATGGATCTTTAACATCCACTGATTGATCTTTAACATCCACCGATGGATCTTTAACATCCACCGATGGAACTTTAACATCCACCGATGGATCTTTAACATTCACCGATGGATCTTTAACATCCACCGATGGATCTTTAACATCCACCAATGGATCTTTAACATCCACCGAAGGATCTTTAACATCCACTGATTGATCTTTAACATCCACCGATGGAACATTAACATCCACCAATAGATCTTTAACATTCACCGATGGATCTTTAACATCCACCGATGGATATTTAACATCCACCGATGGATCTTTAACATGCACTGATGGATCTTTAACATCCACCGATGGATCTTTAACATCCACCGATGGATCTTTAACATCCACTGATTGATCTTTAACATCCACCGATGGAACTTTAACATCCACCGATGGATCTTTAACATTCACCGATGGATCTTTAACATCCATCGATGGATATTTAACATCCACCGATGGATCTTTAACATGCACCGATGGATCTTTAACTTCCACCGATGGATCTTTAACATCCACCGATGGATCTTTAACATCCACCGATGGATCTTTAACATCCACCGATGGATCTTTAACATCCACCGATGGATCTTTAACATCCACCGATGGATATTTAACATCCACCGATGGATCTTTAACATCCACCAATGGATCTTTAACATCCACCGATGGATATTTAACATCCACCGATGGATCTTTAACATCCACCAATGGATCTTTAACATCCACCAATGACCAGTGCTTTATGACCTGTCACTATTCATTGTTTGCTGTAATTGTTACAATGTATTCATGATTATGGTCATATTTTTGAACAATTAATGATAGTAGAAAGGGAAAAGCTGAGGATTAAATGGAGAGGGAAAAATTAATATTTTCCGCAATAAATTTGCTCTATCATTTTGTATTATCAAAGTATTACAGTGGATTAACAACTGATATGGAAAGACATATATGATAAAAGACACCGAAGCTAAAATGATTCAGGCCATATTAGCCTGGTATCCAACATTCCCATATTTATCCTTCCACTCAACTCCAATGACCATTTTTGTGTCTCTTTCATTACCTAATATTTTATGTCATTGGTCGAATAATGCTATCTTATCTGACCACTTAGAATAAAGTTTGGGAAATTAAACAGGATAAACATACTGACTATCTTGAAAAGTTTGGAATTTGCACAATGAAATGCAATCTTAGAAAGTTTGGACTTTACTTTATCCAATCCAAGAAGCTTGCCTCTCAGAAAGCTTGCACTTCAACACAAACTCACCATACTAGATAGTGAATAGTGAGTGGCAATCAAGGTGTTGCTGGGAATCTACATTAGTGTAGCAGCATAGCAAACCTGTTGTGCATTTTGTGATACAAGCACCAAATTTGGCACAAATGTACATTAATATGTTGCGAACATTTTCAGATATTGGGCCACTTGAAATTCTCTCTTTATGTCCGCCATATTGGATTTCAAAATGGCCGCCACTTTAAATCTACATTTGCTATTATCTCTGGACGTAATGCAGCTATTGACTTGATTCTGGTATCTAAATGTATGTTTTTGGGGGCAAGGAATCCAATGGTACCAATTTCAACTTAATATTATCTATCACAGTCTGTTATATAATTTTATTTGGAAATTATCTAGGCAAATATTGGATTCAACACAATACTTTGAAAAGAATGTCTTAGTTCTGTAAATGTCTTAGGTATAATACTGACATGCTACATGGTCTAGTATTTGAGGCTAGGTGTACTGGTATCTGAGGCTAGGTATATACCGGTACTGAAGATACGTGTACATAAACAGTGTCATGTTAACAAGTTCAGCATTGCCACAAGTACATGTATGTTGTTGACTCATCGTCATGTGCAGTCCCCTTCACACACACAGAGGGCTGTGCACTGAAGGGCAGCCTTTTTGCACTTGCAGCGCCTCACACACCCTTTCTTGCACTTGCAAGAAACCAGCTCAATGCAGCTGTGAGCTGCCTCAGTTAGCCTGGTCCAGTAAGGTGTGTACTGTCCTTCTCCAGTCCTTGACCAACCCCAGTTGGTTGGTGGAGGGAGCTCTGGTGCTGGCAGCAGTATCTGACCCCACACATGTCCACCTTGATACACTGCCCTCTTGACATGTTCCTCCAGAGCTGCCTTCGTTGGAGGGATGAGCTGCACATTGTTCTTCCTTGCGAAGAGTTTCCTCCTGGCCTTGTCAATGTCTGTGCATTTGCTGGTTCGATCATACAACAGGATCACGAACCTCTCGATGATGCGCATTGCATCGTCTGGTATGTCACGAGGTGCAGAGGACAGCAGCAGCAGCGCCTCAGTGAGTTCTGGCAGTACCGTCCAGACTGCCCACGCAGTGTTCTTGCCATGTCTATGAAAACTAGACACAGTGTCGCATCCAGTTAGAGCGTGGAACATTGGCAGTGCACGAGCCTTCTCTCGTCCCAATCCAGCTGCTATTTCGTGTGCTGCTAGGTATCGGAAACTCTGGCCTGTTCCGAATGCCAGCCACAGTTTGTCTTCTGGTTGCAACTCCTGTGCCAGGGACACTGCCAGCACCACAACATCGGTGTCTACAGTCCGGATGAGTATTGCATGGTGTCCATGCTGGACTGCGTGAGATGCATGCAGCAACATCCGACTGTCAGCCTCTTCATGGTTACATGGGGCGAGTGAGGTCAGATCTGGCAGTAGTGGCTTGCTGAGCACTGCCTCTCCATCAGTAATGACGAGTTGCTTGTCCTCCTGGTCAAACCATTCCATGAGAGCTGCTGAGAGGAACCTGAACAGCTCGGTCTTGTTGCTGTCCACTCGTAGGAAGTTCTGCCAGTTTCCTGGTATGGCTGCGGCAGCCACCACACGTCTCCGCACACCTTGTCCCTGCTTTGCACGTGTACTACCTTTCAGTGAATCAGCAAGGTAAGTATCCCAGACCAGATCCAGGCGTGACACTGTTTGCAGCTTCGTGGACATATATGGGATGAAGATCTGTTGTGCATACTCTTCAAAGGTCTTTGATGCAGCCGGCTTCAGCATCTGGACGATGGCTGCTCCATCAAGCACAATACAGGTCGTGACAGGAGTCTCTGTCTTTGCGTCGGAGACTTCTTCCAAGCATGTGAGGAGATCACTCTTGGTACCAGTGCAGAGGCTTCCACCATCAGACAATGCAGGAGGACATGCCTGATTCTCGTGACAAAAGAACTCCTCAAGGTTTCCATCCCTCATCTGGCAGCCAATGTACAGGCGTGCGAAGAGTTCACGGTCATTCTTGATGGAGGCGAGCTGTTGCTGACCTTTGCTCTGGCTTCTTGGAGTGGAAGTGCTGAACACCTTCAGCTTGTTACGAGGAATGGGTGCGTCCACTGCCTTTGTTCTGTAAAACAGACACTCTCTGGTGAAAGCCTCGAACTGCTCTTGGCCAATCCTCTTGGCATTCATCATGGTCTCCACAGCAGCAGGATCTGCGATCTCCTTTGTGTCCAGTTTGACTACATCCTGACTCTCCTCCTCGAATGGGTTGCCCATCTCCTCTATGACACCGACGAGAGAGCGAACATCTTTCACAAATGAGGCCTGTACACTTGGCGTCTGATCATGATGACGTGTGTCTGCTGTTTGCCGTCTCCAGTGTTGGTTCCCATCCTGGAATTCTTCGATCACCCTGGCAACTTCTGGTCCCGCAACCATCCAGCGACGTAGGGCACTAGGGTTGTCAGTGAGCCCAACTGCTCCACCGTCTCCTTTGATGCAGGCATTATTCTACTCATGTGCCTGGTCAATCGGGATTGAAGAGAACACCCTCTGTGTTTTCTGAACGGTGAAGTGGCTTTCCCTGAATTTCCTGGCTACATCTGGGTGTTTGATGGTGAGTTCGGCCATGTCCTTCAGGTGCACTGGTATCCACCTAGCATAGTGGGTGTGATCCAGTGCATGGAACCAGGGGACCAGCTCTGTCAGAGCATCGAGGTACATCATTAACGATCCCTGCCTGAGAGAACGCACATACACTAGAACCAACAGTTCTAGTTCCAGCACGGTTGCCCAGTAGTGAAACTGGGGGATGTCTTCTCCTCTCTGGCAACACCAGTCTTCAAACTCCGGAAGGTCCTCTGCATCCCTGGTTTCTCCCAGACAGTAGTGGTTGTAGGCACGGTGTTGCAGGATGTACAGTGCTGCTGCAGTCACTTGATGTGCTCTTCTTGTGCGCAAGACATGGGATGCTCGCAGGAATGAGTCTGCTGTCCCTGCTGTCGCAATCTCGGCTTGCACAAGTGCTTGCACCCAACCACTCCCTTTCAGCCAGTCCCCCAGTGTCCTCAGTGCCGCCATCTCTATGTGTGGAGGCCACCAAACATCACCACTATCTGGTCTTCACCATAGCTCTCTGGCCACTTCCACTGTATCTGCTTGGCCAAAGCAAACAGTGGCTGATCAACGGTGACCACTGGTGTCTGTCCAGGATTCAGGTGTTCCACAGCATTCTTCACGACGTCCATTGAGTGCCGGATCATGGCCACTGTGTGGGCACTCTCCAGGAAGAGTGGAAGCAGCGACGTGGGGCAGATGACTCGAGCATCTGGTGGCTGTCGGCTGGCATGAAATGCAGCCCAAGATGTGTTGTCATTGTCCACTGTACCAGTGTTGTCTTCCAGGACTCGCTTTGCATTGCCTAGCCATTGGTATTCTTCATCAGTCTGCTGTTTGAAGTCTCCTCTGGTCAATGACGCCACTTTAGCAGCTGGGACAGGCGACTTCTTGATGCTGCTAGTGACAGGGGGTACATCAGTGTAGTAGTGCGGCAAGGGGGCGACTGTCTTGGACCGTGCATCCCCAGATCCTCCAACAATGACGATACTCCGATCCACTCCTTCACCAGTGTAAGAAGGATGTTGTATGAGGGAGATAGCGGTACCATGGAAGGAGTCCTTTGATGTTGTTGCACTGGGGTTGTGATCTATGTTGTCTACAGCGGCAGTTGTAAACACTTTGCCACGCATCTTCGGAGGGCAGACCACTCGTTCTCTGTGAAACTGTTGGCAGACACTGTTGCCCATCTGTGCTGAGAGCTGGAGCACTCTATCATAGGAGATGCTCAGGCCAAGGTGTGACAGTCTGTCGACCAATTCCTTCTTGCGTGTATGAGCATGCAGCATCATCCCTATGTATATTGGAAGTGGGGTCTCCTGTGCAACACTGTGCCTGACACTGGTGGATGATGTGGTGCCACGTGTTCGCTTGTGTTTGATGCTGTTGAACTTCAGTATCTGAGCTGTGGCAATTGCTGCAGGGTTAGTGTCTGCCATCTGTTCCTTGATGCTGGGTCCCTCTAGGATCATACTGACTAGGGCAAGCAGCAACGGTGGCACAGATTCTTCTTGACATACTTCAGGGAATCCTGTGAAGGGCTTGGCTTCTCCAAACATGTGACGGCGAACAATCTGTGCAGCATGGGCAAGATGGACTGCATCACTATCACTGTCCAGCTCGCAGGCTTTGGCAAGAGCAGCACCGACATCTTCTTCAAATGCCATCAGGATGTCTCTCCCCTTGGTGTGTGCCCGCATGTCAGGAAACTGAGCCAACAGTCTCTGTTTCAGTCGTGTGGAGTGGACTCTCGTGTCGAGCTGGACTCCTAGCTGTTCCATTCTGGACTGATAGAGCTGGACAAGGTCAGCCAATCTGAATACTGGTGCCGTCTCCTCATCTTGTCTGGTTTCTTCAATGTAGAGGACGAGTTCAGCGAAGACAACTGCCGACATTGCTCGCTCTTGTTTTGTGTCCTGTGATCCTGTTGACTGGGCCTTTCTTGTGCGATTGTAAAGTCCTATCAAGCACCGTGGGTGATACTGGGCGTCCAACGCTATCATGTCCCCACCACTGAGACGGCCCAGCAGTTCTGTATCACCAAGAAGGGTTGCACAGGCACGCACCCGTTTGTCCATTTGGAATGTTGCATCTTTCCGAAGACTGTCAGCCCCAGCAGGTTGTTCACAGAAGAAACAATTTTCTGGGACCTTCTTCTCTGTATTCGATGAGCGTGAATGTAACCTGGTGCGTTTGCATGCAGCTTGTTCCTCATCGCTCTCACATTCTTTCTTGAGTGCTCTCTTTTGTGCTCTCTGCAGTTTGGTGTTGTTGTACTGGAGCCTGCATGTCTGATGATATTTTGCACCGTGTGCAACCATCGCAGCTTCAATGCCATGACCATCATCGAGTCTTTCCAGGTGAAATGATCCTGGAAGCTCTCCAAGTTCACTGAATTTGACCAAGTTCTCTGCGAGTGAACTGTACCCACTCCCAATGTCTTTTCTCTTTGATTGGTCAGGTTTGGTCAGTGTCTCCATCTTGTCCTCTTGACATATAAGGCATAACTTCCAGTCAGTTGTGGTGAGGTGCTGTGATGTTGATGGTGAAGTTCGCTCAACATCAGCTAGTCTGAAGCTCTTGGACATGGTGGAACTGTCTTCTGAATCTGCAACGATACAATGATATAATGTTAACATTTTGTTATATATATAATAGAGGGGTTTCCTCCGCCATACTAATGGAGAGGAGGATAATTCCTCTATATCGTAGAGCATTTAGCTTGGCACACTTAGGGAATTAGTTTTGTGAGATTATGCCGGAATTAAATTTTCACCCATACCGGAAGCAAGAAGAGAAATAAAATCACATGAGATTCTTTAGTTAAAAAATATTCCCAAATTTATTGAATATTTACAAAACATTTGAATTCATAAATTCTTACAATATTTACACAGCCAAGATTTAAATATAAATCAGTCTAAACTCTTATTAGGTTGGACAGTACATTTTCCAGACATACCCCGTTCTGTTAATTACAGCCTTCGTGTTAAATTCAGAACATGTCAAAACTGTCAGTGTGGAATACACACTTCACTCAAAATACTACTTTATATAAAACATTTCTAATTTAAAGCCTTATAGTAAGAATTTCAGATAAACCCCAAAAAAGTAAGACCAGGTTGGCTATTAGACAACCTGCCTCTGTCGTGCCCACCAGACAAGTGGTTTTAGCCAGCACACATGTGTATCAGGTAAGCTTGTGCTGAGTACATCATACCTGAACAACTCAGTGAGGCAGAACACAGCAGTGCACACCAGGGTGACCCCTTCAGTGCATAAACCAATTAACCTGTCCACTGCAGGGCATATAGAAATGAAGTTATTTTCTGCATATAATAATAATAATATAAGTTCAGTTCTATATAACAATTTCTGTTATCACCACTACCACTACAACTACCACTACTACAAGCTTTGTCTGGAATTTTGTGGACTAACAGACAAACAGACATACAGACAAGCTGGGATCAAAACATTACCTCCTTCCACCATTGAGTGTAGAGGTAAACATCATGGAAATTATATCATGCCCTAGATTTAATTCATGCTTACCCGTGTATTTGCTTCACTGGTTCACAAGGTCTTTTGCATACATGTAATTCAGACTCTCGTCTTCATTGCTGACCACACAATGTTGTCTAGCTGAGCCCAGATTGTATGTAATTAACTCATTTATGTGGAGTCACAAGGTGATTTAAACACAGCCACACACAAAGAACACAGTTGATGTGGGTCAACACACATGCAGCCTCTCTACTCTTTTATTTGGGTCAGGGCTGTGATTAAAGACATGTAGTGGAGTCATGTTTGTAAACATTGTTAAAGACATGCTACAGTGCATTGTTAAGGAAACAAGACAGATGGAAGCCTATACAAGAAATTTCTGTACTCTAGAAACACAAAAGATGGCTTAAAGGGTCTAGGAAAAGGGGATTATGCATGTTTGGTATTTATTGACAATATGAATGTAATGTTACATAAAATATGCATATGAAAAACACAAATGAATGGGTCACTTTGTTTCCTAATGGGATATGAATTTATATTTTAGACTGCCAGTATATATGAGCTTGTCTGAGTTGTTACTAGTGATTTAGTATAGTTTATTTATTTATTTATATTTACAGAACTAAGACATTATTTTCAAAGTATTGTGTTGAATCCAATATTTGCCTAGATAATTTCCAAATAAAATTATATAACAGACTGTGATAGATAATATTAAGTTGAAATTGGTACCATTGGATTCCTTGCCCCCAAAAACATACATTTAGATACCAGAATCAAGTCAATAGCTGCATTACGTCCAGAGATAATAGCAAATGTAGATTTCAAGTGGCGGCCATTTTGAAATCCAATATGGCGGACATAAAGAGAGAATTTCAAGTGGCCCAATATCTGAAAATGTTCGCAACATATTAATGTACATTTGTGCCAAATTTGGTGCTTGTATCACAAAATGCACAATTCTTTTGAATATTTGGGCTAGGCCGCCCCACTACATGGGGTGATCAAGACTTCTACAAACAAGATACTCAAAACAGTCCAAGAAACGCCAACGTTTATTTAAAAAAAATAAAAAAAATAATCTCATTTTATGTAATTAGTAAGAATGTGCAATGTGAATTAGTACACAAGGCCTTTTTCAATACCATCAAAATGTCTCACTGTAGAACTCTAAATTATGATCTTTGAACTTTCCTGAATTTGCCGTTCAGGAAAAAGAACGGTAAATTGATCCATAAACTACAACGGCCCTTCAGTGGGTTATCGGAGCAAGACATTCGCAATAGTACAAGACATGCCAACCTTTATCTTTAAATACAACATCTCTAATTGACTCCAATGCACATGCACATGCATATATATATATATATATATATATATATATATATAAATATATACAGTCATGTGAAAAAGTAAGTGTAAGGTTTTGACTTTTAGTCATTTTAGCCATGTAAAGTTTTGACTTTTTCAACATATTTCAACATACAGCTATTTGATCTTCATTTCAACAATATTGATAAATAAAGGTGATATAATATAACAAATATCATGAAACATTTACATTTTGTAGTCCATTGTATAATTTAAATAAACATAAATGCAAATTTCACATGTGGAAAAAGTAAGTACACCCCTACATTTATCACTACTTCAAATACCTAAATTTAGAATCAGGTGCATCAGCTCAGGTGCAAATGATTAGAACATCGTTAGAGAGGATCTTGGAGGAACCTGTCTTATTTAAACCTCAGACATTTAGTTTCGTTTGCTCTTTGTTGTTGAAGTGTGCGGCGTCACCACGCCTAGATAAAAAGAGCTCTCTGAGGCCTTCAGAAAGAAGGTTATAGATGCCTACGAGTCTGGGAAGGGATTTTAAAAGATCTCCAAACAATTGGAAATCAATCATTCGACTGTCCGGAAGGTCATCTACAAGTGGAGAAGATTCCGAACAACTGCCAACTTGTTCAGGCCAGGCCGCCCCAGCAAGTTCAGCCCGAGAGCAGACCGCAAGATGCTGAAAGAAGTCTCAAAGGAACCCAGAATGTCATCACGCGACCTACAGGTAGCTCTTGCCACTGTTGATGTCAAAGTGCACGAGTCTACCATTAGAAAGAGGCTGCACAAATTTGATCTACATGGGAAGTGTGCCAGGAGGAAACCTTTGCTGTCCAGAAAGAACATCAGGGCAAGACTAAAGTTTGCCAATGATCACCGAGGCAAAGCCCAGCACTGCTGGAACAATGTGCTCTGGACAGATGAGTCAAAGGTAGAGCTATTTGGCCACAGCACCAGAAGACATGTTTGCCGAAAACCAAAGACAGCATTTGACCACGAGAACCTGATATCAACTGTAAAGCATGGTGGTGGAAATATTGTGGTGTGGGGCAGCTTTGCTGCATCAGGGCCTGGACAGCTCACGATCATAGAATCCACTATGAATTCTTCATTGTACCAGAGGGTGCTTGAGGATAATGTGAGGCCATCTGTCGGAAAGTTGAAGCTCAACCGAAGGTGGACCTTCCAACATGACAATGACCCTAAACATACCAGTAAATCCACCAAGGAATGCCTGAAAAGAAAGAAATGGAGGGTTCTGGAATGGCCAAGTCAAAGCCCGGATCTAAATCCCATTGAGATGTTGTGGGGGGATTTGAAACGAGCTTTGCATGCAAGAAACCCCTCAAACATCGCACAGCTCAAAGAATTCTGCATGGAGGAGTGGGCAAAAATTTCTCCCAGTCGATGTCAGAGACTGGTCGAAAGTTATAACAAACGCCTACTTGAAGTTGTTTCTGCCAAAGGGGGCTATACCACCTATTAGAGCCAAGGGTGTACTTACTTTTTCCACATGTGAAATTTGCATTTATGTTTATTTAAATTATACAATGGACTACAAAATGTAAATGTTTCATGATATTTGTTATATTATATCACCTTTATCTCTCAATATTGTTGAAATGAAGATCAAATAGCTGTATGTTGAAATATGTTGAAAAAGTCAAAACTTTACATGGGGTGTACTTACTTTTTCACGTGACTGTATATATATATATTATAAAACAGGAGTGTGTCTGTCTGTTCGTCTGTCCATCCCCAAACTACTCCCTCAGTTTTGGGGCAAGCTCCGCCAAACCTGTGGAATGTTTTGGGATCCCAGCGGATGTTGTAAGGTAGGTAGGTTTCATAAATTCCTCAATAAAATTATTATTTTGAAATTGACTGGGTATGGACGTGCTGCCGAATCCGGAAGTGAGCACATGACGACAATGGGCTGGTTTGACGTCAATACAATCGTGATTTAACACAATATTTTGTTATAGTGTTATTAAGTCGTCCACATCTTTTTGAGATATAGTGCCTTAATATCGTTTTTGTCCCTATCACTCAATGGTGAAGAATCACTTGGAAAATAAAAAAAATTCTCGTATCCGAATCCGGATCTTCCCCAAAGTCTCATTTCGTCCTTGTCACACACCCAACCTCTCCTCCAAATTTCTGCCGAATCCGTCCACAACTTTTTGAGATATCGTGTTCACATCCAAAAACAAATAAACAAACAGACAAAGACAGGGGTGAAAACAAAACCTCCATCCACCTTCGATAGTGGAGGTAACCAGTGAGCAAAACACGCATGCATGGGGTGGACAAGTTGGATACAGAAGGAAACTCCATGGAGGGAAAACTGGAAAATTGTAAGAAGGAAGGATTTTGGTGGGGTTAATGAGGTTAGAAAAGATCATGGTTTAGGATTGGGGACGATCTGAGATGGTGGTGAACAGCTGTCTTCAAGACCTGGAGGGAAGAATGAGGTCGAAGAGAGTATGGAAGGTGTTTCCACAGGCAGGAAAAAAAGAGGATTAAATGAGTGGAGGTGAGCAGTGGTTCTGGATTTATGCAGCTTCACTAGGAGGGAGTTACTGGTGGATCCTCGTGTGCATCTTGTAGAAATATTTATTGCAGACAAAGCAGGAGAGGGCAGATGGTGCAAGACCAGAAAGGAGTCCGAAGAAGAGACAGAGAGACGACCAATCTGTCGGCCCATAGACTCAACCTCATCGTCAGAAATTCCAATGATCTTGTAATCCTGATCTTGTAGATACACCAAGGAAGAATTGCTATATTTTTTGCGTTCATCACTTTTGAAAACTTTAATTATCGTGATAATCATTTGAGGGCCATCCTCTTTACAGAGCTCCAGGGTCCCACGATTAGACGAGATCGTTCCTGGGATCAAACCGATTCTGGACAGGTAGCCACTCCGACGCATGATACTCGACTGAAGTTGCAGGAAATTGTAACTTGTTCGGAGACAAATCGCTTCTTTTTGGCAAAACACACCGTGGGAACTTCAACTACCACGAATGACAAATGATAGAGGATGGGTCCTGTGGCTTTAGTCCTTCTGATGGATGGAAAGCGCGCACAACGATACATCGCTGCGCATGCAAAACACCAGGATGACAGTTTATGGCTGGGTTGACATTCAAACCCAGGCTAGATACCTTACAGGTAAGTATACCTCTAGGCTAGCCTGACATATGCTTCTGTGCACACATCCCAAAAGATTATCACTCTGAATGAGTAACGAGCTGACAATATTTCCCAAATAAATAAAAATTCTGCATAGCAGTGTTTTTAGGCCTAAGAGAGCAGGTATGAGACAGAATGAACGATGTCCTCGCTGTCCTTAGCGGAAAAGCACCTATGGCTACAAACATCGTCTGTGTCATCCATAGTATTATCGATGTTTTACACATATTCTTGCCCTCGGCTCCTTTACAATCAACGGCAATCCAACACGTATGACGTGCGCAAGTCTCCAACTTTGGAATGATGGACGTGAAGTTAAAAAGCCGTCATCCTGTCGTTTCAGCAATCCCAGGAAGTGTAATTTCCCTCCTCGGTGTCACGTTAAATACAACGTTTCACACCAGAAGTTGTGCTGTTGCGGACATGACAAATCGTGATGAATAGTATTAATGAACTGACAGTAGAACAATTCCGCAACGTGATTTTGATGTCGTTAACGATCCTGCGTTTTGTCATTCCTTTGTGTGTGTAATGCATCCTCCAGTTGCTCATTGGCAGTTAACATCAGGCTGACATTTTCATCAGCGTTGATATGAGGCCATTTCTTGCAGCACTTTGACCTTTTTTGAAATCCCTTGTCCTAGCAGTGTCCATGTATTTTATACCTCCCCCCCCCCCCCTTCCCATGCCTCCTCCCCCCAAGCCCTCTCCCTCCCACAGATCTCCCGATGTCTCTGTTCTCTACTGTTGTACTTGTGTGCTTCCCTCTCTCTCCCCATCTTGTCTCCCGCTCCCTTTATTGTATGTTTTGTGTGTCCGTTTTTCTTTTTTTTGTGATTGATGTTAGCTCTTACACGAGCCTCGATCTTGTATACAAAAAAAAGAAGAAGAAAAAAGAAGAAGCTCTCTGACCCTGTATGGAGGTCTTTAATTGACCGGCGAGTGATGGAACGAGACTGGCATGTTCTGGCCCTGATGATGCTAATTAATAACTTTCCTTTCGCTTGTCTGAGATGTATCGTCAGACACAAATAAAGCAACGAACTAATGAACAAGAGGCGGTGTCAGCTTTATTAGTAGAGAGGAAATAATTTCATTCTTTATCTTAAGTAAATGTTGATCCCTATTTCATCCGTGAGATATGATATTCAGAGCTGAACTGGAGATCTGAGATTACGTTCAAATCCTCCCTGAAAATTGGATGTAAATAATTCTGTCTGCTTGTCTGTCTGTGTTTGTCTGTTTGTTTGTTTGTCTGCACCGAATGTGAGTGTTGTATTAATTACATTAGACCCTTTACAACCCAAAGAGCTTTAGACCCAAAGGACCCTTCGAAACCTCTAAAACCCTTTAGACTGCTTTTTTTTTTATATACAAGGTCAAGGCTCGTGAAAGAGCTAACATTAATCACATAAGAAGTCAAACCGACACATAAAACACCAAACAAGGGGAGCGGCAGACAAGATGGGGAGAGAGGGCGAAAGGACACAAACACAACATTTGAGAGCAGGGACATCGAGAGAACTGTGGGAGGGAGAGGGATTGGGGGGAGGTGGGGGAGGTATAAAACATATGGACACTGCAAGGACTTCCAGGAATGAAGTTGGAATTACAAAAAAAGTGTATCTGGGGTGAATTAGCGGGGGTAGAAAAGATCAAGGTTTTGGATGGGGGAAGATAAGAGATGGTGGTGAACAGCTGTTTTAAAGACCTGGAGGGAGGAGTGGGATTGAAGGGAGTGAGGGAGTTTGTTCCAGAGGCGGGAGAAAAGAGGAATGAAGGAGTGAAGGTGAGCAGAGAGCCTAGATTTTAGCAGGTTAACCATAAGAGGGTTGCTGGCAGATCTTATGCGACCTGTAGGAATAATTGGGGGACAGAGCACAGACAGAGCTGGGGGAGCAAGGCCGGAGAGGAGTCGGTAGAAGACAGAAAGACCACCAACCTGCCTGCGGTGAGTGAGTGAAAGGCCCTCAGAGATAGCTTCATTGCAGGAGATTCCAATGATTCTGAAAGCTTTGGTTTCAACAGCGTGGAGCCAAGCTAGGTGTGAGGCAGGAGCACCAGCCCAGAGGAGGGGGGACGGGGGGGGGGGACGGGGGGACGGACAGTATTCCATTGAGCTGCGGATGAAAGCCTTGTATGTGGTGAGGAGCTCAGGTGTGCCAAGGAAGGACTTCACACAATGGAGGATGCCCAGTCGGCGACTGGCTTTGGAGGCCAGCTTGGAAATGTGGTTTTCCCAGGAAAGATCATGGCAGATAGTGAGACCCAAAAGCTTGAGCGACAGAACTTTTTGGAGAGGATTGTTGAGAAAGTAGATGAAAGGGTTTTCCAGTCGGTCTTTTCGGAGAGACATTGTAAGAGTGTGAGATTACTAAAACTAAAAATTACTTACTAAAATTAAAAATTACTAAAAAGTGTGCTAAAACCCTTTAGACCCTTTAGAACCCTAAGACCCTATAATACCCTGGAGACCCTTAAAACCCTTTAGTCCAATACTACCTCTAAGATCCACAAAACTCCTAAGACCCTTTAAGATCCCTTGAAGATTGCTAAGACCCTTGAGACCCCTAAAACCTCCCAGAACCGTGAGACCCTGTAGACCCCTAAGACCCTGTAGACTGTTACATCCTTAAGAACCCTTACACCCCTAAGACCTTATATGTCTATAGCAAATATCCTTATACACCCTTATACCCTTACACTATTTTCTACCCTTTAGACTTTCAAACCTTTTAATACCCTGTAGACCCCTTTTAACCTTAGACCCTTTTTAGACGTTTTATGACCCTTTAAACCCTTTCAGACAATTCCGACCCTTTAGACCTTAAATGACACTCTTTAGACCCCTTCGACCTTATACGACCCTTGAGACACTTTCAAGTCTTTAGACCATTTTGACCCATTTAAACCTATTCAGACCTTTTGGCCTTTCCACCTTTAGACCATAAGACCATTTGACCTTAACACATTTACAACTAGACCATTTAGACCTTTCATTCGTTTGCCACACAACACAAGTCCTGGCAAGGGTCTGCAATCTCTGATTGCCCTTTCTTGTTTGTCTTGTATACTATATGGAGGTCCAAGGTGGTTGTTTGGTGATGGTTGGTTGGTGGTTCGAGTTTCCCACCCTGATTTTTCTTTTTACCTCCACCACCAAAGGTGGATGGAGGTTATGTTTTCACCCCTGTCTGTTTGTCCGTTTGTTTGTTTGTGAACAAAATATCTCAAAAGGTTGTGGACGGATTCGGCCGAAATTTGGCAGAGATGTAACGTATGTCACAAGGACGAAATGATTAGATTTTGGTGAAGATCCGGATTCGTTTACTTGAATTTTAAAGTGATTCTTCCCAATTGGGAGACAGGGCCAAAAACGATACATAGCAGGATACCTCAAAAAGTTGTGGACAGATTTGGACGAAACATGGTGGACGAGTTGGGTGTCTGACACGGAAGAATCGATTCGATTTTGGTGAAGATCTGAATGTGGATTCGGATATGAGAATTATTTCATTTTTAAAGTGATTCTTCACCATTGGGAGATGGGGCCAAAAACTATACATTGCGGGATATCTCAAAAAGTTGTGGATGGATTTGGACGAAACTTGTTGGACAGGTTGGGTGTGTGACAAGGATGAATCGATTCAATTTTGGTGAAGATCCGGGTCTGGATCCAGCTAGTGGAATTTTTTATGTGATTCCTCGCCATTGAGTGATATGGCCAACCAGGCGGAGGTATGCTCTCTATTGAGTGCTGTTATAGTTTCCCCTGCAGTGATCCAAGATTCATGGATGAGCTTGGGGCGTATAATTTTAGGACGAAACGACAAGGAGATCTTAGTTTACCTTGACATGATTTAAGAGGACATTACAGGACAATGGACAATTAACCACAGCATAATGGGATTTGAACCTGGGATTCGCGAATTGGCTTCATGTGGCCATACCGAAATATAACACGCTGTAACATGCACTTCGTTAAGTGTTTAACTTGTTTATGACCTTATAATCATTGGGCATTTGGTTATTTGCATGTCCACCTCCGTCTACCTGCTTCCAATGCTTCATGCCTCGCTTCATGCTTTCTTGCTCTCTGTTCTTACTATTTCTCATCAGGTATTCAATACACCTTTGATTCAGGAGTGCTGGCATGAGGTTGTGCTGTAATGTCTATGGCTAGAATGGCATTTCCACGTTTCTTATCATGGCTCTATTGCCTTGTACTGTGGGTATGGAAGGATATTAAAATGAATATATCGACAGATAAATAATGCATTTACTTATTTGGTCTCAGAGTAACATCGTATTCGATGCTGTCTCAATGTAAGAAAAAAACATGTATTACTCTGCCTTCTGTCCATTTCAAATTTGAATGTTTTGGGGGATTCACTGAGTCGAGGCTCTTGGATGAGCTATAACACAAAATGGACCGGAAAGTAATGGGATGAAAAAAAACTGTAAAAAGAAAGAGCAATCAGAGATTGCAGACCCTCGCCAGAACGTGTTTGTGTGGTGTATTTTGTGTGGTGTTTATTAGCTGCTGTGTTTGTGTTGTTTACGTAGATTTATATTCAATCCAATATGGCTGCTGAACCACGTGAGCGATGACGTCATCAATTTAATTCTCCATTCTAAATTTTGTGTAAATCACACTCAATAAATTTCAAACTGATCAGATCAAGCGTTCTACTTGTCTAATTATGACGTCATAATGAAGGCACTGATGACATCATCGTGAATATATGTTGTTCCCCATGGGGAGTACTTGACAACGAGCCACGTTTAATTTTTTTCCATGGAGCAGTTTTTAAAGATATCGAGGTGTAGTTTTTTTTCGGTTTTTCAAAGACGGCGCCCGTATTACGTCATAATTATGATTTTAAAATCTTCGGGAGGAGGCGCTCCTATGGTGAAAATTTCGTGTCAATCGCACCAACGGTTGCAGAGAACAGCATACTCAAGTTCTGTGCGGACCAGCAGTCAGAAAAACGGACCCAAACGCAATAACCTCTCCTCTGGCGAGGGTAATAATAAGGGTGGAGAAACATGTCAACAGCATGGTTGATTGGTTGAGGGACAAAATAGAGTGAGACGTGGGGGAATAAGGAACTTGGGGAAGAATGTAGGATATGGGAGGACACAGGAGGAGAACAAGATGGATACAGCCACAGACTCAATCACAGAAGTGGAAGGAAAACCTGGAAGAAAGAGGTGGGGATGGTGTCTGGGGGTAGAAAACGTCATGATTGTGGATGGGGGATGACCTGAGACAGTGGCGAACAGTCTTTTTGAAACCCCGGACGGAAGAAAAAGAGGAACAGAGTCCAGTGGTTCAGGAAAAGGGGAACCTCTGTCTTGAGTGTGAGTTCTGGAGTTCGTACACAGAAATGTTGCAAAAATAAAAATTTACTGAAAACATTGTCTCAATTACAATAACACAATCTGACAAAGTTCCAGGGGTAACATAACTCTGTGATATTAGTTGAACCACAATAATTTGTCTTTTGCCGCATTTGAGAAATGTTACAGCTGCTGTCGAAATACTTTATAAGAATTAGTCTTTTTTTTTTTTTTTTTTTTTTTTGTATACTGAATCGAGGCTCGTGAAAGAGCTAACATTTACTTCACAAACAAATCGACCAGACAAACAAAATACACAAAAAGAGGGAGCGGAAGACAAGATGGGGAGAAAAGGGGAAGCACACAAACACAACATCCGAGAGCAGGGAGATGTGTGGAAGGGAGAGGGCCCGGGGGGAGGAGGCATGGGAAGGGGGGGGGGGAGGGGGATGTATAAAGCACAAGGACACCAAGGACTTCCAGGACAGAAGTTGGTATTTCAAAAAGTGGAATTGGGGTGAAATTAGCGAGGGTAGAAAAGATCAAGGTTTTGGATGGGGGAAGATAAGAGATGGTGGTGAACAGCTGTTTTAAAGACTTGGAGGGTGGAGTGGGATTGAAGAGAGTGAGGGAGTTTGTTCCAGAGGCGGGAGAAAAGAGGAATGAAGGAGTGAAGGTGAGCAGAGAGTCTTGATTTTGGCAGTTTAACCAAAAGAGGGTTGCAGGCAGATCTTGTGCGACCTGTAGGAATATTTGCAGGACAGAGCCCAGAGAGAGCTGGGGGGGGAAGGCCAGAGAGGAGTCGGTAGAAGACGGAAAGACCACCAACCTGCCTGCGGTGAGTGAGTGAGAGGCCCTTGGAGTTAGCTTCATCGCGGGAGATTCCAATGATTCTGAATGCTTTGGTTTCAACAGCGCGAAGGCGAGCTAGGTGTGAGGCAGGAGCACCAGCCCAGAGGGGAGAGCAGTATTCCATTGAGCTGCGGATGAAAGCCTTGTATGTGGTGAGGAGCTCAGGTGTGCCAAGGAAGGACTTCGCACGACGGAGGATGCCCAGTCGGCGACTGGCTTTGGAGGCCAGATTTGAAATGTGGTTTTTCCAGGAAAGATCATGGCAGATAGTGAGACCCAAAAGCTTGAGTGACAGAACTTCTTGGAGAGGATTATTCAGAAAGTGGATGGGAGGGTTGTCCAGTCGGTCTTTTCGGAGAGACATCGTAAGAGTGTGAGATTTGTCAGGATTGAAAGACATGTTCCACTTGTTTGCCCAGTCTGTGATTTTGTCAAGATCTGCAGAGAGTGAGGAGGCTGCAGACTGCCGATCTGAGGGATGAAGAATGGAGCGACAGAGAGTAGAGTCGTCAGCAAAGAGATAGAGAGGATTTTCAAGAGAGTCAGA
Source organism: Myxine glutinosa (assembly GCF_964187855.1). Lineage (NCBI taxonomy): Eukaryota > Metazoa > Chordata > Myxini > Myxiniformes > Myxinidae > Myxine > Myxine glutinosa. Next base: position 139,842,845 of record NC_136263.1, read on the forward strand.
GAGATCATTGATGAAGACCAGAAAAAGCACAGGGCCCAGAACACTGCCTTGGGGAACTCCAGCCTGAACAGGAAGAGGAGATGAGAGAAACCCATTCAGGGCCACACGTTGACTACGACTAGAGAGGAAGTCCGCCAGCCATTTGTGGAGATTTCCATGGATACCAAAAGAGGAGAGTTTGGTGAGCAGAGCGGTGTGCCAGACCGTATCGAAGGCACGTGATATGTCAAGGGAGACTGCTTTAATTTCCTGTTTGGCATTGAGGACCTCCATCCATTGTTGAGAAAGCAGAAGCAGCATGTCCAGAGTGGAGTGTCCAGGTCTGAAACCAAATTGATGATCAGAGATCAAGCCATTGGAGAAGAGGAAAGATTTCATATCTGAAGCAATGATGGATTCCATGACTTTGCTGATAATTGGGAGAAGGCTGATTGGTCTGTAGTTGCTGGGATCTGTTTTTGCACCTTTTTTGTGCAAAGCGGTGATGTTGGCAGATTTCAAAGCAGATGGAAGATGACCTTGAGCAAAAGAGAGGGTGAAGAGAACAGAGAGAGGGAGTGAAAGAGCGGAAGAACATGATTTTAGGACCCGTGATTTCATTTCCCCACTTTCTCATTTAGTTTCGTATTTCACCCATGACTTCTGAGCTTGTTCCGTCTGTCTTGCCCAGTCCAATTTCCTTAATTTGCTTTTCAGCCCTTATTCTCAAACTCTTTTTTCTTCTTCTACATTTCGAGGCGAGCTTCATCCAATTAAAACACGTAATCCATTATAATTATTAGACCCCATGGTCAGAGGTACATGTACATTAAGTCTCTTTTTCTTTTCGTATTCTGCAGCCTCTGGTTGTGATTTTTTTTTTGAAAAAAAAGTATCAACGTGAGAACGACGTGACGATTTAACTCGTTTTTTTCATTTCATTCTCCTGGGTTTAAATCTCTGCCCAGCTATAAACTTCCGCCCTGGTGTTTCGTTGGCGGGGCCAAGCCCCCACAAGATATTGGCATTGTACCTCCCGCAGGTCTAGGAATTGACCCAGCTCGGATGTATGACATGCGGGTTAATGTATGTACATTGATTTTACATCCCTGCATTATGTGGCCTTTGTCAGTCTATATAAACATCAGGAAATCCATTAGATGACACACAATTTCTGACCAATTAGTGAAATTGTCAAGTTCAAGAAGTACGCACATGCATTACTGAACATCTGAGCAAATCATTCAGTTAGATATCACAAGACCAATCAAAAATACAACTAAGTATTCAACAATTGACTTTACATTGTCCTTCAAAATTTATCACCGAAATATTCATCCTTCTTAAGAGTTTAGGTCCTCCTAGGTCGTTCTGGTCAGTATGTTGATCATTTTTCATGAGTTATTGTCCACTGTAACGTCAGCCAGAGTTAGCCCTCTGGGAGGGCGGGCCCTCTGGTATGAACGTGTGAGGGAGGGCACTCACACGTTGGGAGGGTGTGAGGGTGTGTGAGGACAGGTGTGAGGGAGGGTCCTCTGCTGTGAACGTTCAGGACACTGAATATATAGCCAGGATCAAGGAGGTCATGAGGAGGTGTCCAAAAAGGGTCTCCCTCTCCCATGAATGGGCGTAGATCAGTAAAACCTCCTTGGTCCTGGTCATCAGTCAGATGTCAGTTATTTTCTTTTTTTAGTCCCTATCCACTATCCAGCATCAATCATTATCCCAGGGGTGAGTTTTCCCAAGATTCCTGATGACATTGGAACACATGTCATGTTTTTAGATTTTCAATTTTTGGAAAAGGGGAAACCTTTTTGACCCCACCCTCTTGGTTGGCTGCTTGGGGAGTGGAGAGAGTTGGCTGAGGATAGAGGGGAGTGGAAGAGTATCGTGGTCAAGGCAGGGCAGAAGCTCGGCGCCATTGGACCTCACACCTTATAAAGGGAAAAGGAGGTGAACAACAACAACAACCTTTATATCAGGATGAAGCAATAGATATCCTCTTCTTATTGTATCAGGATGAAGCCAAAATTATTCCCACATTCTTGTGGGATTGGCAAGGGGAAATTTTTGGAACCAGGTCTTCAACGAACTGCCTGACGTTCGACTGAGATAGTTCGAACAGGAATGTTGGAATTTGGCTGGCAATAGCTCGCAAAGGATACCCTGTGATCGTTAACGGGATGCCCAGTTTAATGTCCATCCGTCCATCCTTGAAACACTGGGATAACAGTTTATAGCTGGGTCCAGATTCAAACCCAGGCTAGGCAGCTCAGCGGTGAGTGTGTGTACCTCTAGGCCACCCTTCCATTCCCAGGAGGAGGCAACCGACGATGATGTAAAACTTCACAAATGACACACAAACGAACAACAAACTTTCTCAACACTCCTACCACATTTCCAGCACAAACCCTGTAAAACGGGAACGACGTTTGGCACTTCTGAATTTTATTGGAAGAAGAGAACCCATTAACACGTACCAGGTGTGCTGAAACTCATTTTTCTCTATCTCTCTTGGCACCCTCAGGTACACCGCACTAATTGCCTCGTATACTAAGTTGAATGTTTAGTTTGTGTCTCCTAAACCTTGGTGTTCTCACTTGGAATCCAAAATGTATGCGATGCCCCCCTCCACACCCCTTCAGCCCCCATTCCAATTCAATCCACTCCCTATTTAAACAATAAACGCCTCATGTAGTTCCGAAGACTATCTCTGGTGAAATGGGAGGTTGGAAAATAACTCTAAGCTATGAAACCTTCATCCTTCGGGATAGAATTGTGGTTGGTTGTGGGTGCTTTAGTTGAGTGGAATTAATGATTCTCTGTTAGATGCAGCGGTTTTCTTTTTTTTCTTTCTTATTTAATCCATTTCCATCCCCTGTGATATTGTGAACCTATTACACTACGATTTACTACTAAGTTGCATCCACCAGGATGAAGTCCTCCCGTAATCCTTTTATTTACCCGAGCAATCATTTCCATCCAGATTTTATTGTTCCATCCTTAAATAATTATTTCCTTCCACCTTGCGTCTGCAAATCACGATTTTCTCCTTCGACGCAACGCACAAACAACTGTTAATTTTTTTAAATGCTATTTTGCTACAAGGACAACACTTCGGATTGACATTATAGCAGCATGGATGACTTAATCAGGGAATTGATTAAGCAGCCTGCTGTCGTGCTGATCTTCCCTGGAGAAAAAGGATGGAGTGGGAAAGCTTTCCAAGGGTTGATGCACCATTATGGCCACCTCTGTTTTGCGGCCACTGCAAAGCACCCATATTCCACAAGTTAGAGCATCCTTTCTGTACTTCATTTTATTATTACCTCTGCCACTGAAGGTGGACGGAGGTTGTATTTTCACCCCTGTTTGTCTGTCTGTCTGTGAGCAGGATATCTCAAAAAGTTGTGGATAGATTTGGAGGACATTTGGTGGACGGGTTGGATACGGACGAATTGATTAGATTTTGGTGAAAATTCGAATCTGATAGAGCTATGGACAGATTTGGACGAAATTTGGTGAACGAGTTGAGTGTGTGACAAGAACAAGCCGATTCGATTTTGGTTCAGGTCCGAATCCAGATCCGGCCTATCAGTGGGATAGAAAATATATAATGTTCAGCCTGGCTCCCCACATAGTGCCATTCTAGTTCTGTTTCGGGGGTTTTTTTTGATCATTTCAGGAAGGGAATTTGTTCTAAGGAAGGAATGGGTTGACTTCTTTTCATTCACATGTGAACGTTTGGCTCATGATGCTCGAGATCCCACATCCTGTGTTGATTGCTGCAATGTCTGCACATGTCCTTGTAATTATTGCAAAATTGCAAGGGTGTTTTATAATAATTCGTCCCACATGTGATTTGTTTCAATCAAACTCCACTAGGAGCCTTCGATCACTGTATAAAAACAAGGATTATGCACTTGGGGATTTGTAAGATCAGATAATAAACGTTGAGCTCAGCAATACGTTGGAGCACTCAAAGTTCAGTTAGATGAAACGGTAATGGATATGTGGCAAATGGTACTTTATGGACATCATATTTACCGAGTACGGTGAGCGTAGTGTTGGCGAGACGCATAGTCTTGGAAAAGAATATGCATGTGTAGACACCATCATCAGCCAAGCTGGTGTTGGCCAACGAAATAGTGAGCTCCTCTCGGGTCTGCACCACCAAACTCACGCGAACGTCCTTCAAGCCTGCACAACACAACCACATTTTTGGTCATGTCAACATTTTCTCAGTAACTCCATCTGACCCGAGTTCGAAAATCACATAGAAAACCAATAGGACAAATCCCATAAAAATCCCATAGGAAATTGGACCAGTAGGATCCACTGGTTTCAAATAAGGAAAGTGAAATACTGGAACAACAGAAAATACCAATGAAAAGCAATGGGGACCAGTAGGAGACCAATAGAATACCAATATATAAACAAGAAAGACGTCATGCAGAGCAATATAGTTGCAAAATCGATCCCTCCCCAAAATAAAAAGTTGTCGTGGATACATCAAATTGTCTATTTCATTACAATATGAAGAACAAGACCATCTTAATCAAAGCTCGGGTCAATCGGATTAAAATTGATGATTTTAGAAGTTTGACCTTGATTTGACCTTTGACCTTAAAATACTTGGTTTCCCAATTCAGTGATGCACTATGCAATGGCTGTTTAATTTAAAAGTCAATCAGATTAAAATTGATGATTTTAGAAGTTTGACCTTGATTTGACCTTTGACCTTAAAATACTTGGTTTCCCAATTCAGTGATGCACTATGCAATGGCTGTTTAATTTCAAAGTCAATCAGATTAAAATTGATGATTTTAGAAGTTTGACCTTCATTTGACCTTTGACCTTAAAATACTTGGTTTCCCAATTCAGTGATGCACTATGCAATGGCTGTTTAATTTCAGTCAATTGGATGAAAATTGATGATTTTAGAAATTTGACCTTGATTTGACCTTTGACCTTAAAGCACTTGGTTTCCCAATTCAGTGATGCACTATGCAATGGCTGTTTAATTTCAAAGTCAATCAGATTAAAATTGATGATTTTAGAAGTTTGACCTTGATTTGACCTTTGACCTTAAAATACTTGGTTTCCCAATTCAGTGATGCACTATGCAATGGCTGTTTAATTTAAAAGTCAATCAGATTAAAATTGATGATTTTAGAAGTTTGACCTTGATTTGACCTTTGACCTTAAAATACTTGGTTTCCCAATTCAGTGATGCACTATGCAATGGCTGTTTAATTTAAAAGTCAATCAGATTAAAATTGATGATTTTAGAAGTTTGACCTTGATTTGACCTTTGACCTTAAAATACTTGGTTTCCCAATTCAGTGATGCACTATGCAATGGCTGTTTAATTTCAAAGTCAATCAGATTAAAATTGATGATTTTAGAAGTTTGACCTTCATTTGACCTTTGACCTTAAAATACTTGGTTTCCCAATTCAGTGATGCACTATGCAATGGCTGTTTAATTTCAGTCAATTGGATGAAAATTGATGATTTTAGAAATTTGACCTTGATTTGACCTTTGACCTTAAAGCACTTGGTTTCCCAATTCAGTGATGCACTATGCAATGGCTGTTTAATTTCAAAGTCAATCAGATTAAAATTGATGATTTTAGAAGTTTGACCTTGATCTGACCTTTGACCTTAAAATACTTGGTTTCCCAATTCAGTGATGCAGTATGCAATGGCTGTTTAATTTCAAAGTCAATTGGATGAAAATTGATGATTTTAGAAATTTGACCTCAAGATGACCTCAAAATCAATAAGCTCCTTCCTTATGACCAACTCTACCATCTGGTGAAGTTTCGTGAAGAATCGGTGTAAAATTGTTACCTGTAGGTGGTTGACAGACAGACAGACAAATGAAAAATCACTCATAGAGTGCAACTTGGAAAAAGAGAACAAAGTAGAATGACATTAGGTAGAATTGACAATTTTAGAAATTAGGCATATGTTGACGTTTGGCCTATGTTGACCTCAAAAATAGTTGGTGGTTGGTTTCACTAAGCTGATATGAAAATCCTTTTCAAATTTCAAGAAAATTGAGGATTTTAGAAATTTGAAATTGTTGTTTACCTTTGGCCTATGTTGACCTTTTGGTCTACGCTGATCTCAAAAATAGTTGGTGGTTGAATTCAGCCAGCTGATATGAAAATCCTAATCAAATTTCAAGTCAATCGGATGAAAATTGAGGATTTTAGAAATTTGGAAAAAGTGGTTGACCTTTGACCTAGGTTGACCTTTTGACCTATGCTGATCTCAAAAATAGTTGGTGGTTGAATTCAGTAAACTGATATGTAAATCCTAATCAAATGTCAAGTCAATTGGATGAAAATTGAGGATTTTAGAAATTTGGAAAAGAGTGGTTGACCTTTGACCTAGGTTGACCTTTTGACCTCAAAAATATATAGGACTCTACCATTTGGTGAAGTTTCGTGAAGATCGGTTAAAATTGTGACCTGTAGGCAAGTATAAGCGAGTGGACAGAAACACACAAACACACACACAAACACACAAACCGGAGTGATCAACATACTTGCAAAAAAACCAAAACATGTTTTGCCAAGTAAAAAACGGACAGAATAACACACAAGACCAACCAATACACTTGAAAAATCTTCGATTTTGCAAGTAATGAACTGGATTGTAAATAACCAATTGACACATTTGGGAAAATAACCTGCCCAGCCTGGGGATTGAACCTCTGGTGAACTGTACCAGTGCTATGACATCTGAGCTATCTGGTTCCTGGATGGCAAACAACAAATAACTATGTAAACGACACTAAATAACTAACTACAGTATAACAAACAAATAACTCAATTCACTATGGAACTGTGTGTTTTGCGTTTGTTTATAACAAAATACAAGTAATGTATTTGGTTGGTCTATGGGTTTTCAGACCAGTTAACTCTAATGGTTTCTACAGGACCAGTTGAACTTAAAGGTTCCTATTGGTTTATATGGGTTTGTATGGGATTTTAGACATGTGACACCCATAACCACCTTTTCCTACCCTTTTATTCAAATAGTGACCACGGGCCAGAAGTGCTACAGCTGATATTGCCACTGTGGGTTATTGTATACGTTTGGTAGTGTTAGCAGTGGGGTGATGAATATCAAGTTGCAAGAATAATGTGCAGCATAACAAATATATCTTCTGCTAAGGTGAGTGATTGAGGAATTGTATAACAAATATATCCCCTGATGCTATTATGTTAGCTCTGGACACATCTTTACTGCTGAGCTCAACTAGCCTCCGGTGCAGTTCAGCAATCACTGCACTTTCCAAGGCCGCGCAGCATAAATACTTGCAAGCCGTTGTACCAGCTATCCAGTTGGCCGTTCTATTTTCTCCTGGAAGCGAGCAACTGTCTTCTTTCACAAATTCACTCCAAACAGCCAAGCCTGTGCGGACCTGTTTGTTGCTTCCAGAATTTCTCACCGATCGATGCGATCCGCACACCCAATCCTGTCTTGCATTTCTGTCTGATCACCGTTTGGTGGTCATGCCTCATTTTTTGATGCTTAGCCCACGACCACAGCAATATCTCAAAGATAATTTGCTTGAACATGCTATTGTGCAATTCTTCGAACATTGTAGCATTTACATCTAGATCTGAAAGTATCTGTGTCTGCTGTCCTTCTCATGGCATATACACCCTTGATGGAATGAATTACGTCCTCTTCCCTGGCTGTTGCTGATGCAAAAGGAGGGACTAGGATGTGAAAATGGACGGGGAGATCATCACAGGCCAGAGCAAAAGCGTCATGCGCACGATCAATAAAGGGTTGTAAAAGGGGCACAGTAAAAACAAAACAAGAGTGGTGTAATGGGGTACTAAGGAAATTTAAAGGTTCCTTGGGACATCATAAAAGTGTTGGGCAGAGATTTCGGGAGTACTTTGTTTCAAAAGATAATTATATAAATTCTGCTGCTAAGTTTGGCTGTCACCAAATGGACAAGGTGCTGTATTGATTGTTTTTGCAACAGACTGAAATTAAGAGTTTAGAAAGGCAACAAATCTGCGATGGTTGAAGGTCAAATACCCATGGAAGAAATGTGAAATTCTGTGATTTTAATAAAGGAACTTAGAAACCCGGTTTGCGTCTTCCCCCCTCCCCCCCCACCCCCCCATCACCACAAATCCCATTGTCACCATCCCTGATTCAACTGCCACTCCGCCTCGCCCATCGGCCACCACTCCTCGTCCCACCAATGACCCCTGTCCCAAGTCTATCTAAACACACTAAAAACCCGTCCCAGAGGTGGTGTTACTCTGTCTAGCTCAAGAACTCTAACTCATTGTATCCAATGGAAAATGTATAATGTGTATACCTCACTGGGAGTCTGGGATACGACACAGCAAGCACCTAATGATTGTCTGGATGGTCCATAGTGCACCCAAAATGATGATCCTAGTATACGTATATCTCCACCAACATGGAACATCTCATAATCATCCATCCACAGTTTTCTGTTTCTAATCTGTGGTGACTTAATTTGCCACGAAGCCAGATGCTTGGGAGTCAGCTGTGCAACAACCAGCCACGGAATTGCAGTTATGGCCCTCGCAACTTTGTGGTGATGACCTAAACTGTAAACCTTTCAATCTGGGTTTCTGAAACTGGTATATCCTCCCTCCTGGAACTGGTATCGCCTAATATCCATCCAAAATCTCCTGTTCCTTCTCTTTTCCTGTTGGCTCCTCTGGACATTATATTGCCAGGGCTCAAATCCCTCTGGCTAGAGTTAGAGTGTTCTCAATGCCACAAACTCCACCTGTTGAACTGGTAGGGCCTGAAATCTGCCCTGTTTCAAAAATATCTTGTCATCTTTACAGGAATTAATTACATGCTGGTCTGACAAATGGTACAGGTCTTTCAATCCTGGAGAATCTCACAATCTCACCATTTTGCTCAAGAAAGATTGCCAAAGGAACCCGCCTATCTATTTCCATTATTGAACCCTTTGGCATCATCTGCCATGACATCCCCTGGTCTACTGAGTTGACCACATCAAAAAGCTGGCATCCAAAGCCATCTGTAGACTCGGCATCCTCTGTCATTCCAAGTCATCCTTGGAATATCATAACTACTCACGGGCCTACTGCCTTTGTTCGTCACTCAATTGTGTATTGTTGTCCCCTATGGGCTGGTGCCTCAGCATCATGTCTGCTTCTCCTGGATTCTGTAGACTCTAAAGCTCTCAACATTATTGGAATTTCAAACGATGAGACTGAAGCACAAGGCCCGATGCCCTCACATCGTGAGACAGGTCGTTGGTCTATTTCTTTTTTGTTGCCTCTCCTTCAGTGTAGCTTCCTTTGCTTGGTCAGCCCTTTAACCCAACCCAACTCCTCTATGACACATGCCCAATAACCCTCTGCTGATCAAAGACCCAAAATCGACACACCTCAATCTTTCGCTTTTGTTGAGGTTGTTCCATCCCACACTTCCCTCCAGGGTTTTTAGTACGTGGGACACCACCATCTCATGTCAGTTCTGCTATCTCTCCTGGCAATCTTTTCTACCCCCATTAACCCTATGAAACCCAGAACTATGATAATTCATATAATTATTAGTAATAATAATAATAATAATAATAATTCATTTATTTTGTATAGCGCTTTTCCAGAAGCCCAAAGGCGCTTTGACAGAGTGGAAAACATAATGCATAACAATACATGAAAACAACAATTGCAAAAAGACAAGAATCAATAGGGAAATATTTAAAGCAAAAGGAGGGAGAAGGAGAAGAGATAGTCAGGGGTTAAATGCTGTGGGTTGAATGTTGAATGCAGCGTTGAACAGGTGGGTCTTTAGTGATGTTTTGAATGTGGTGAGTGAGGAGGAGTCTCTGATGGTGTGAGGTAGTGAGTTCCAGAGGGTGGGAGCAGCGATGGAGAAGGCCCTGTCCCCCCAGGATCTGAATTTGGTCCGGATGGAGGGGGTCAGGAGGTTGGTACCAGCAGAGCGGAGGTTGCGGGTGGGAGTGTGTCTGGAGAGGAGGTCAGCCAGGTAGGATGGGGCCAGGTTATGGAGGGCTTTGTATGTCAAGAGGAGGATTTTGTACTGGATTCTCTGGGGGATGGGGAGCCAGTGAAGCTTGTAAAGGACGGGGGTGATGTGGTCACGGGTCCGGGAATGAGTGAGTAGACGGGCAGCGGAGTTCTGAATGTATTGGAGTTTATTGGTGATTTTTGAGGGTGAACCATAGAGGAGGCTATTGCAGTAGTCCAGACGGGAGGTGATGAAGGCGTGGATGAGGGTTTCTGCAGCCGTGGAGGAGAGGGATGAGCGGATACGGGCAATGTTTTTCAGGTGAAAGAAGGCTGACTTTGTGATCTGTTTAGTGTATTTGTCGAAGGAAAGGGTTTGGTCAAAGATGACGCCAAGATTCCGGATGTGAGGGGAGGTGGATACTGGGATACCGTCGATGTTGAGGGCAAAGTTATGGGTGGATTTTGTGAGCGTTTTTGGGCCAATGATGATTATTTCAGATTTATCACAGTTAAGCTTGAGGAAGTTGATTTGAAGCCAGGATTTTATTTCAGTGATGCAGTTTGTCAGGATAGAGTGGGTGTCGGTGGAGACGGACTTGGTGGAGATGAAAAGCTGGATGTCATCGGCGAAGCAGTGGAATTGGAGACCATGACGGCGGATTAAGTGACCGAGCGGGGACAGGTAAAGGATGAAGAGGAGGGGGCCAAGAACTGAACCTTGGGGGACACCTTGGGGGAGGGGAGCAGTGGGGGATTTGCAGTTATTGATGGAGATGAACTGGCATCTGTCAGAGAGGTATGATTTAATCCAAGAGAGGGCAGTGCCGGTGACGTTAAAGGTGGATTCAAGTCGGGTGAGGAGGATAGTGTGATCGATGGTGTCAAAGGCAGCGCTGAGGTCGAGGAGGACGAGAATGTTGAGGTTGCCAGCGTCAGAGGAGAGGAGAAGGTCGTTGGTGATTTTGAGGAGAGCAGTTTCAGTACTGTGGTTGGAGCGGAATCCGGATTGGAATGTTTCATACAGGTTATTGGCAGAGAGATGATGTTTGAGTTGAGTGGCTACAGCGCGTTCCAAAACTTTTGACAGAAAGGGTAGGTTGGAGATGGGTCTGAAGTTGTTTAGGGTGTCAGGGTTTAGACCAGGTTTTTTTAGAATGGGGGTAACAGCAGCAATTTTGAGGGAAGGTGGGACGATGCCTGTAGACAGGGAGGAGTTTATTGTTGCAATGATAAGTGGAGAGAGAGCAGGGAGGGAGGCTTTGACAAAGCTGGAGGGGATGGGATCAAGAGTGCAGGTGGCAGTTTTCATTCCTATGAGGAGTTCAGAGAGGTCAGTAGGAGAGATTGGGGAGAACCGAGACAGGGAATGGCAGGACAAGGGGGGGCAGGTGGTTGGAGGGGGAGCGGGTGCGGCGGTGGTCAAGCTGTTGTAGATGTTGTCAATTTTGCGTTGGAAGAAAGAGAGGAAGGAGATGCAGTTGTCTACTGTGAATGACTGGGTGGTGGTGTTCAGGGGGCGGAGGAGTTTGTTTATTGTCGAGAAGAGTGCTTTTGGGTTTCCGGAGCCAGAGTGGATAATTTGAGAGTAGTAGGCAGAGCGGGCGTGGGAGAGGGCATCTTTGTAGTGTTGTATGTGGTCCTTGTAGGCTTGGGAGTGAACTGTGAGACCCGTTTTATTGCGGAGTCTTTCAAGTTGGCGAGCACGAGTTTTCATCAGGTGGAGTTCAGGGGTAAACCAGGGAGCAGAATGGGTGAAAGAAACTGTTTTGGTTTTTACAGGCGCAAGCTGGTCAAGGCAGGAGGAGAGAGTGTGGTTGTAGTAGTCAGTGAGGTCGGAAGGGGTGTGGAGGTCAATGAAGGGAGAAGTGGACATTTTTTCAGAGAGGGTGGATGAGAATGAGGTAGATGAAAGAGCGTTTAGCTTACGGAAGTTGATTGTGCGATAATGCCTTGGTGTTGGGGCGGGGATGTTGATGGTCAGAGTGATGGCTAAGTGGTCAGAGAGGGTGAGGTCGGAGCCATAGAGATGGTGCAAATTTAATCCAGTGGAGCAGACAAGGTCCAAAATGTGACCACGGATATGGGTAGGAAAGTCGACATGTTGAGTGAGGTTAAAGCAGGTGAGTAAATCAGTGAAGTCAGTGGTTATTGTGGAGTCAGTGGAGTCCATGTGGATATTGAAATCACCAAGGAGGAGGATTGAGGGGGAGAGGGAACATAGCTGGGTCAGAAAGTAGGAGAAGTCAGACAGGAATGATGGGTGTGGTTTGGGAGGGCGGTAGACGACAGCCATGACTGACTGCGTGTGACCAGAGAGTTTTAAAGCCAGGTGTTCAAATGATGGAGCAGATGAGATGGAGATGAGGTTGGTCTTGATGTCTTGACGGTGGATAACGGCAATTCCACCACCTCGGCCCTCCGAGCGTGGTTTATTGACGTAGGAATATCCATTGGGTGTGGTGAGGTTGAGTGTGTAGTAGTCCAGAGGTTGTTGCCAGGTTTCGGTGAGACAGAGAAAGTCCAGTTTGTTATCCAGGATGTATTCGTTCAGGATGAGGCATTTATTGTTGAGGGACCGGGTGTTGAACAGGGTGAGCTTGATGTTGTTTTGAACAGCAGGGATGAATTCAGGTGATTTAGCCAGGGTTCGTAGGCAGGAGGTGCGATCGTGTGGGTTGCTGTGATCAGGTGCGCTGGGACGAAGAGTGAGAGTGCGCTGAGCCGACCAGAGGACGGGGATGGAGTGACCTGATTGCAAATAAACAAACTTGCGACCGGAGCCACGGTGAATGTACCTGGGTCGTCGGAGGAGTCCATTTGATTTGATGGCAGAGATGCATGATGGGGTGGAGCGGGTATTGAGCAGAAGAAGCCTTGCGGCGGAGTACTTCAGAGCCATGCCAGGCAGGAGCGAAGGGACGAGTACGAGGCCAAGGTCGAGGAGGCAAAGCGGCAAACGCAGCGGCAAACGCAGCGGCAAACGCAGCGGCAAACGACTGCAGCCGCTAATCAAGACCACAGCGGCAAACAAGGCCACAAGGCCACCAAGACCACAAGGCCACCGGCAAACAAGGCCACGGCCACAAACAACGGGAGCGGGCCTTTCGATTCCGTATTCCGTACCATCAAAAGCAGATTCCGTTATCCAGCCGGAGAACACGCGGCACGTGCGGGTGTGAAAAGGCAGGACAGGTGTGAGATGTCAGGTCAGTAAAGTAGAAGCAGACCCTGTACATCCATCCAGTCGGAGAAGCGGCGAATATGCAACGCCAGCGTACTCTCGCAACCGAACCCGGAAATCCAGACTATTTACTAATCCAGACTATTTACTAACTAATCCAAATAGACTATTTACTTCACTCCTCTCTCTCTCTCTCTCTCTCTCTCTCTCTCTCTCTCTCCTCCTTTACTTTTTTTTCATCCCCCTACATTTTGTTGTTGTTGTTGTTGTTGTTTTATTGCCCCGGACAGTTCTCTCGAACAAGCCCATGGCATGGAGACAGCCGATTGATCTCACAGGAGCGACCCAGAGATCCCCCACATCCGGGATGGTGTACCCCCGCCTTCACAAAGTCAAGGCCATGACAGAGTTAGAGTGAGAGATACAGAGACAAGAGGGAAAGGGCTGGTCCATGGGGACCGATCAGCACTCTGACCTGATAAATCTGGGCAAAAACAAAGATTGGGGGAATATTTGACAACAGCGAAGCGGGGGTACAACCACCGTGAAGAGGCATCCCCGATAGATCCCTCTTGCCTGTTGAGTCCATATGTGGCCCTCCTGCCCCTCTGTCAGTTCCTTACCTTTTTGCCCTCTTTCATCTCGCTTTCATCTCAATCTTCTATAAACTTCGATCTTCCTTTTAAAAAAGTGGTATTTGCTCCTCTTCATGGAAAAAGAAGGTGAACACTTTAAAAGTAGATTTGGATAAGCTCGGATTGTATTTGAATCCCTTGGATATCAAAAATTTAGTTATGAAATAATACATTTTATTTCATTACTAAAAGCATATTGAACATAAATAAACTGCTTATGTCGTCTTCTTTCGTATTCAGCTCCTGGCTGCGAGTCGCATGATTGGCTGAGGATGCCGCTGTGCCCCTGTAATTGGTGGAGCAGGAATTTGGAATTTGGTCAGGGTGTACTGGTGATGGCTCGCCTACTTTTCACAAGGGACACCTTGTGTCCAAGGGACCACAAGGGACACCTTTTCACAAGGGACACACACACAGGGAACAAACGGGGGGGGATGACACACACACATTGACGAATCACCCTGCCGGCGAAACACTGAGATGACAGTTTGTTGCTCGGGCAAGATTTGAGCCCAGGCAAGATGGCTTCGGGGTGAGTGTGCATAGGCCTCTAGGCCACACTTACAGTATGTTACAATAAACGACATTTATTTTCGTCTGTTGTTCATACAAGTCAAACACATGAAATGATGTACACATGCAATACATGACGAGTACTTTTGCGAATTATGCCTTTTCGCTTCCCCTCGCATTACTTAAATGATGCTGTTTTATGTAAAAGGCCACCATACTGGCAGACATTTTCGCATATGGATCAGTAACATCTCTCAAAATGCAACAGCTGCTAATGAAAATGAGGTGCGAGTTTATCACTGATGGAAAAGATTGCCGTTTAAATGGTGTTCCACTCACAACTCCACAAAGAGTATGGAGTTCCTGGATAGGGACCATTAATTCAATGATTTTTTTTCCATGTAGTGCAAGCTAATGACTCAATTTAATTATCTAACAGCAAGAGGATACATTTCAAACTAGTAATGGTAGCCTATATTAATTACTTCAAATGTAATACCTGTGCTATTTGCATACATCAGCAGGTGGTCGAGTCTCCACGTCTACGTCACGCACACAGTATACAAGATGGTGGACTCTTCGTTGTTATTACCCCCTTAATCCTCCTGCCCTCTTCTCTCCCTACATCCTCCCCATACCCGTCCAGATAACACTTGTTCTCCCGGAATCCCACACCTGGTTACCTTCCCCAATGGTAAGCTGGATGCTCACCTCTATTCCTTCATTTTTCTGTTCTCTTGTTTGTGGAATTTATTATCTTTGTCTGTTGTCTCGTGTCCCTTCCTGTAGTGACGCCATGCTTTCTCCCATACAGATCACTGCTTTCTTCTTCTGTCACACACCCCCCTCCTCCCTTCCCTACCCTTCCCCTGCCCCTTTCCTTTCTGTCACTCATCCACTCAAAAAAGGCAGACAATTTATTGGAGCTGCATCGTGAGATTGGCTGAAAAAATAAATAAATAAAATAAAATAAAGAGGGCCTAATGTCTGTAAAATCGACCGACTCGATTGTAAATTTCAAAATTCTTAAAATTCTTAAAAAATAACCCACCCAGCAACAATTTACCAATTTGTTTTTTTTGTCAAATCAATGCTAATTTAGCGACCCGCACGAAATTCACACAATTCCATTTGAAATTCAATTCTCTCAGGAAGAAAGAGATCTTGATGAACGAGTGAATCAAAAGACTCCAGCACCGCTCCTCAAGCTCCCGGTGATCACCTTTTTTTATTGATTAAAAAGCCGAAGGTACGTACGTTCAAATATTGCTTCGTTCTATATCTTACCCCTGCAATGGCTTACCTTTAATAAATGAACGCGTCGAGTCTGGGTGCTCTTGACGACATGCCTGAATGCTAATTCGTTTGTCAGTTTATTACTCCTTTCATTCTGTATCTAGCCTTTACTCTGACCTTCTCGGTGGCCATATTTGCTTTGGTTTCACAGTGTCAACCTTAACAGTAGGTCATTTCTCCACAGTCTTCTATTTGCCATCTCTCGTGCAATTTATGGTAACCTCCTCACTGGGTCATTGAGAATCCACTCATTGAGCCCGCACGTTGACTCTCTGCCACGGTACTTTGCAAAGAGAATAGCTTTAAAACTCTCTTGTTAGGCATTCTCCGCACATGCCCTCACCGCCCTCTAATGCGGCTGTTGCGTTGCTTCTACACTGCGAATGCAAAGTACTCTATAACGAAAAGGTATTCTCCAAGCAGAAAGCCTCGGCCAAAAGAAAGATGCATGACAGAGCAAACATGACAACATTGCCAAAGAGATATCCAAAGTTCACATGTTTGTAGTGGAAAAGTAGAGCCAGCGTAAAGAGGAAATGACAATCTCTGTAAGATAGCTACGGGCCTTGGTTGAGTGGGGTGAGCACTCAGTGGGACATAATCCCAGTGTGCAGCAAAATGAATGTGGAGTATCTGGAGGGAACCAATTAATGTGCTTCACACATCACAGCATCATCACTGTTGGTCTTTTGTGATATTTCGATGGCAGCGAACACATCGCCGAGTACAATAAGCAATCGTTACCGCAATAAATGTCCCGTCAAAACAATATAGAAGGGAATGCAAGGTGAAGTGCTCGTGATTATGGTGACCTTTTTTGTTGTCAAAGTACAGTGTCTGTTGAGCAGGGTTTGACCACTCTATTGGAGATCCATCCGGATGATCCACCTGGCACGTCAGTCGGGCTTCATGTCCAGCAACCACAGACCCGTTGGAGCTCGCCCACGCACGTAGCTGTCCTGTATGCAAGCAGAATAAAACAAACGACATCCTATTTTATCTCAACGAATGGAGGTGTCAACACTTTAATTGGTTTCCTGGCTTCCCAAATTCACAAGACAAATTGGCTCACAATTGTTGTGCCAGGAGATGATAAGTGCCGACATGCTAAAAATGTGGCATTCGCATCTCCAAACCACCCTTGATGAATCAGGCCAACATTCAAGCCACAGAATGTGCTATACCTATATTTTCTGACATGTTGACAAGCATCTACTATCAGCAAATAACCATTGTCAACTGTGGGATTGTACATGTTAACCATGTTTGCTGTTTACTAATACACCAATATTGTGAAACAAGTCACAGACCTAGAAAATGCAAAGTAGAGGAGCTGCAAAAGTCAATGAAAAATATCTTGGGCGACAATTGGAAAATAAAAATAAACAAATAATCTGGAAGACAGAGATCAAAAGCATAAAAAACTAGATGGTATTCATAGAATACTTACCCTGCACAGTCAACTTGGTGCCAGCCACCTCTTCTGTTTTTTAAGGGGTTTTGTCTTTGATCCAACATGGCTGCCAGACCACGTGAGCGATGACATCAAAAATTTATATTCTCCAACATAATTGTTGCATAGTTCACGCTCAAGAAATTTCAAACTGATCAGACGAAGCATTGTCCCTGTCGAATTATGACCTCATAACAAAGGCACCTATGACATCATCATTAACATCTCTTATTCCCCATGTTGAGTACTTGACAATGAGCTTCGTTTCAATTTTTCACATGGAGCGGTTTTGGAGATATAGAGGTGCAAATTTTTTCCAAGATGGCGCCCGTACCACGTGACCTATGACGTCATGATTATGAATAAAAAAAATTATACAGGCGAAGGCGCTCCTATGGTAAAAGTTCATGTCAATCGAACAAACGGTTGCCGAGAAAATGAAATTTAAAAAAATGCAGACACACATGCCACATGTACGCATACGATCGCCTAGCCCTGCTTTTCGCTTTGCAAGTGCAGGCTAATGAAGACGTAAGAGACTCGTGGTGCATAACGATATACAGCGCAATGAAGGATAGGATATTCGAGTGAGGATTAACCCTATAAGCTGAGATATAACCTTGTAAATAGTCACTTACAAACAAACAAACAAAAAAATCAAAAAACTTGTCAATTACTATGTACACTGTGGGGAAAACAAAGCAGAGGCAGCGTGGATTCCAGGACAAAGTGAAGTGGAACAATTTCAATCAACCTGTTCGTACGGATTATTTCACTTTGTAAAAACTTGCGCGTTGAAACACAAGGTGGATTAACTAAACCACATTCTATCATGTTGGGTGGACTAATTCGTTTGGATTTCGTTTTATTGCTTGCCAAGTGTGAAACCCAAACAATGTGCGCCAATGTTCAAATCCTCATGTTTTTATGCATATTAATATGGGGAGTGTGAAAGGACGTCGACCTGAGCATCATGCATGGGGGATTGTTTTATAAATAGAAGGGCTGGTGTGGCACAGTGCACGTTTTGTTTTCTTCGTTCCTTAGCCTGAGCTAGCGTTCCCAATTTTGCACAGAATGTGCACAGTGTCGAAGGTAACTACGGATTTCCTTTGTGACGATGTAATTAACTCCCTCTCCATTCTCTTCTGCGTCTGGGATATTTGGCTCCGCTTTGTAAAGGAACCTCAGTAGATTTTCGAGGACGGTCCAGAATCGCACCTGACTTTTCATCACCAATGTTGTTTGTAAACGAGGAACGACGTTTTCTTTTCTACCCTTCATTAAACTCCCTCTTCGACTCCACCCAAATCTCTCCTAAATCATAATTTCCAGTTTCCATTCTGAATTTCCTTCTGTATCCATCTTGTCCACCCCATGCATCCTCTCCTGCTCCCCCATTCCTCCCCACACCCAGGTTTGTCCAAATCCTCCTTTATCTTGGCCTTCAACTCTTCTGTTGGTTGGTATATTCCCCTCCCTCTCTCAAATGTTCCTTTTGTCCTGTTACCTCCTGATTTTTTTCAGTGGACTAATTCTAGCTCTTCCAGGAGCTTCGACTGTGTATACAAAAAAAGAAGAAGCACGTAAGCAAGAGGAGAGAAAGTGCATACTTCAAAATAATATATATACCAAAGGATATGTAGTATATGATTTGAACTCCGATTGAAAGCATACTAATAGAGCCTTATGAGGCCACTATGGCAGTCAATGAACAGGAAGGGCCCTTATCTTAATTATAATTATAATTTAATTATAAATATAAGGGCCCTTATAATTCACCAAATGTCCGTCCATCTGTTTGTCTGTCCATCTGTCTGTCTGTCTGTCCGTTCGAAGGTACCGCAAAAACGGCTGAACCGATCGCAACGATATTTTGGATGGGTAATTCTGGGATCTCCTGGAGTAAAATAGGCTATATTGTTTTTCCAATTTCAGCGTTGGCCTCCAGCATTTTCAGGTTTGGACTCCTGCATAATGTTATTTTCCCGGGTGCCGCACAAACGGCTGCACCGATCGCTGCACAGCTGCACAGATCGGCTGCATCAATCGGCTGCACCGATCGGACTCAGTGACCTCGGACAAGGACCTTTTATAAGGACATGGGTTGAATCCCTGCTTGAGAGAATGCCAACCCCCTCCCCGCAATCTCATCTCTCCAACTCATAATCCTACGAGATATGCGGAAAGGATGACCCAAAACCAATTACCTTCTTTTTGGTTCGTATATAAACATCATTAAAAGTAAATAATGACCTCGGCCAAAGTTCAAACGACGTGAGTTTAATCTCTACATGAGAGAATTCCACATAGCTATTTTGGCGGTGTATAAGCTATCATATCGCTGTCTCCATCGCTCTTGCCAAGGCTGTAACACCTATCGGCTCAAACTCCTTTTAACTGTTGACTTGGTAGTTTTTACAATGAAGGAAACATTAAAAATGTTGTTAAAAGTTTATTTGGTGATTATTTTGTGATTGGAGTTATGTTGTTTGGAATGAAAAAAGAGATATCGGCTTCAAGTAAATGACGACATGCCGTGATGGTTTCTACTTTCTAAATGTGAACTACGCGGATCGCCATATGCAGATTCGTCATGGTCCCACGATCGATGTTTCTATACGTGAACGTACCCGTTTGTTTGCGAACGGGTACGTTTTTCATGGAAGCCCTTCACGAACTTGCTGTCCATGTCTGACGTGCGACTGAGGGTGCTACAGGAATGTGGATTTTATTGGTTTCATGCTTTAGCATTCGCCGTATCTGCATTGCCTGTTTGCTTCTGGCCTCCCACCCGTGTGTAGCAGTACATATTTCTAATATTCATATTAAAATGTTATTTAAAATGTTTCACTCACTAGTTTATATAAGGTAAGGTTGTTAATCATATATTTAAGCCATACCAATTTTAAGGCAACATATATCTATGTATGAGGGTTATGCGTTGTTGGTGTTGTTCTTGTTGTATTGCTCTGAATAGTTCTGTCGAACGAGCCCTCGGCACGGAGAGAGCCGATCGATCTCCCAGGAGCAACCCAGAGATCCACCCATATCCACGATGGTGTACCCGTGCATTCATGAAGTCAGGGCTACAACAGAGTTAGAGAGGGAGAGAGAGAAAGTGAGAGAGGCAGAGGAAAGGGAGAAAGAGAAGAGACAGACAAGAGGGAAAGGGCCGGTCCATGGGGACCAATCGGCACTCTGACCGTGACCACACTGCCCTGACGATTCCGGGCAGCGGGGAAGAATGGGGAAGATTTGGCCTCCGACTTTCATTGGGGGGTACAACCACCACGAAGAGGCATCCCCGCTAGTTGTTGGGTTATGTGTTCTATGGTTAGGTGAGTAAGATGCAATGGTATCATTAACCCCAATATTATTGCAGATGGGGAGACCAATCTGATAGAACAATCTAGAGTACACAATATTGTGCGATTACAATAACGAGTTTGCATTGCACTTCAAGCACTCGTCAATGTGCAAAGGGATCCCTACAGACAAGCCAAGAACAATTGAAAAATCCAAACGGCTTTTTCTGACAAAGGAAATATTCCATCAAAACTTTCTGGTTACGATCCGTTTTTGCAGACGTATTTAAAGAATCAAAGATGTTTTTAAGATGCAAACTAACTTTCTTGCGGAAGAGAAAAAATATTAGTTCCCAGTGATGTTCCAAGTCAGCTTTGTAGCCATAACAATGTGCAAAATAACAGTCTAAAAGAAGCACATGGTTTTGATTGAACTGGAAAATGTCACAAATCTTCAGAACTCAATTCTAACGGCTTGTTTGCAATGTTTGCTTGTTTCAAAAATAGCTCTGCCCATTAAGACTATCCAGGTTGATGCTGTAGCTCGGGATTGGTTAAAAACCAATTGGATATTCAAATCATAAAATCACATTTCATAGAAAGTCCATGTTGTAATGAGATCTTAATGACTCGCTCGGCAACTGCAAAAAAAACAATGGCATTTGACGTTTCGTACAATCATGGTGAGCACATTGTGCTTTGGGGAAGGTGAGCCGGTGTAACCTAAAACGAGCCACAATGTTGTAGGTTATGTCAAACAAATAATTAATTTATACATCACTGCCTGCTTCTTAAAAAGAAGCTTCTTCTCAAACAGCCCATCTAACAATACAAAGTTCATCATTTTCTGTAATGGGTGGAGCATCAGATTTGAGTCTGGGAGATTGTGGTTCAAAACCAGGCCGAGGCCATACCAAAGACTTAAATATATATATATATATTTATATATATATATATATATATATATATATATATATATATATATATATATATATATATATATATATATATATATACATACAACAACAACAACATGCATTTTAAGGCCATGTTCCCTGCTAGAGCGGGGGTTAGCCTTGCGGTCCCCATGACAATCTTCTCCATTTTGCCCTATTTTCTGCATCTCTCCTTGTTAACCCCCTTGCCCGCATTTCTTCTTCCACCATCTTTAGCCAAGTCTTTCTCGGTCTTCCCCGTCCTCTACTTCCTTCTACATTAACTTCCATCACTCTTCTCAACCAGTCACTTTCATCCTTCCTCAATACATGACCAAACCATCTCAACCTGTTCCTCTTCACAGCATCAATCACAGGCAATATTCCCATCATCTTTCGCAATTCATCATTTGTCTTCCTCTCTCTCAACGATACTCCGCACATCCATCGAACCATTCGCATTTCCACCCTTTCCAGCCTTCGTTGCTGCTCTACGTTTGTGCACGGATGACGTTACTACACGTCATTGACTATACCTATAAATCGATCGTCAGTGCGTGGTTGCATTCCCGTACCAAAATGCCAAATTAATCCTGTACCGGGGGTATTTTTATCCTTCACTTCACGGGGGTATATATATATATATATATATATATAATATATATATATATATATATATATATATATATATATATATATATATATATATATATATATATATATATATATATATTGTTACGGTTTTTAGAACCTTCACTAGTAAATTTTAGTAAATGTGTCCCTTATAAATGTTCCCCTGTAAATATCCCCATCAATTGGCTTGTTAAAGATCGCACCCTAGTTAGTCCATGTACAACACGTAGCGAACCATAGGACCTCTCCGTAGTTATTTCATTATTATGTGTTTCAGTTAAGGATCTGTTCCCAATAGTTGAATCTGCGTTGCATTAATCAAATAAGATAGGCCCCTTTCAATTTCCCCAATCGCCTCACCCACGTTTCAAAGTAACAGTCGGGCGGCGTTCGCTGCTTTTTGCCTTGATGCGGTTGTTGGCCCCAAACCGCCATTAGCCATGCGGTCAAGCCGAGGAAGAAGAGGGCGGAGCCACCAGAACAAGGTGTGGCACGTCGACGCATCGACAGAGGTGGAGTCAGCGAGCCTTTTGCCGGCCAACCAGCGCTGCGGTGAGCCAACCGGTAGGCGTGTCATCAGACCCGGCGGCTTGATTCCAAGATGAGCAATAAAAGCGGCTAAAAGGGACTGCTTGAGAGAGACGCGTGAGGAGGTGCTAAAACAGAGAGTCGGGTGAGAAGGTTGAGTGAGAGGGTTCAGAGAGACGCGTGAGAAGGTACACCAAGAGTTGAGGGGGAATGAATGAGAATCGACTTGGGTCGGAGACGGCGCGTGGTGAGGTCTGGCTGAGAGAGACAAAGCTGTGCGGAGCCCTTTGACAAGCGCTTCGAAAAGCCCCTACCGCGTGAACGAATACGTGGAGCTGCTGCTGGCTGTGTGCTTCCAGCCCGGAGCGTGGACCTGGAGCGGACCTCCTTGCTGTGCCTCGGCCCAAACCTTCCAGCCCTGCTGTCCCACCTAGACCCTTCTCCTTCTTCCAGTCATTCTTGCCTGCCATCCCCTTTCATGTAAGTCTGTTTGTCTGTCCTGGGTGTTGGTAATATAAGACTGTTTAAGGCTGCCCTGTGTCTTCTTCTTCTTCACTCTGTGTATTACTTTCGTTTCCTCTTCTTCTTTGGTTTTGTATATAGTGAATAAATGTCTGTTATTTCTTACCCTTTTGGTTTCATTCTTCCCCGATCGCTTTAGTCTTTTCCCTGATTGAATACCTGTGGCACGATTCGGCCAACGTTCGGAGTCGGGTTAGTCTCTTGCTAACGGCTCGAATCGCGGATTGCTAAACCGCTCGGCAAATACCATCTTGTCCGTGGTTCGAGCGGTACTTGTCTCCCTGTTTTGCGGAGGGATTGGTAAAAGTATTCGGGAGAACACCTGGACCATTAACCCTGACCAATTTCACCCGCAAAAGAGCGTTACAAGTACCAGGACTAGAGACGGCCAGCTTAACAGGCCAAGGGGATTACCCCCCCTTGCTAAGGGGAGTGCCGTCTCTGAGATCCGTAACAATTGGTAGTCAGGAGTTGGGATTTGGAACCTCGGACTAAATTTAATTAGACCAAATTTTGGACACCAATTGTGCTATTGGCCGTAACAATTGGTGTCGGGAGTGGGATTTGAGGCCCGAACCAGATTTTTAAAACATCAAAAAAAAAAAAAAAGGTCAAAATTTACGAGTGGCCGAAATTTTTATTAACACCACCAAATTTAAATCGTGCCATGGATGATCAGGGCGATCGGATGCCGGTAGGGGAGGTAGAAGAGGCGTTAGAGGCAATCCAGGACCCCAGGGAGGAGGAGAGCAATGAGGGTGCGGTAGCGGGGGTTGCAGGCGCACAAGATGGCGACGCCTCGCACGAGGTTGCATTAGCACAAAATGGCGCCTCGCACATGGCGGCGGGGGCCACGCCTGCTGCGCAAATGGGGGTTATGGATGTGCAATCCTATCTGGACACCTTCATGGCACAAATGAGGGCCTATATGGTAGAGTCGGGGAGTAAGATGGATACAATGAGGGACGAAGCAAGGGGTACCAGTGAACAATTGGGAAACCAAATTGGGGAGTTGAGACATGACATGGGAAGCCAAATAGGGGGGCTCGAAGGCAAATTGGGGGGCCAATTGAAGGACGTGGGTAACCAAATAGGGGAAGTATATGAGGGGTTAGCGAGGGACAAGGCCACATATGAGGTAAGGGAAGTTGAGAGGGAGGTTAACCGCAGGTTGAGCAAAGAGGTCGCGGTGGTACGCGATGAGGTAACGCGGTTTGAGAAGCGCTGGTTGAGCGAGGCGGAGCAGGGCGCGGTTAAAATGACGGGCATAGAAATATGGGGAAGCCGGCGACCGCTGAGGTAGAAGAGGAAATTTCAATAAAGCCAGCGGTCGTCGAGGTGAATAAAGAAAAATAAATAGTGGAAATTGGGATTGGAGAGACGGACTTGGTAGAACAACAGCGGGAGGAAAAGATGGAAAATGTGCAAAGTCCGTGCTCACATCACGATGCTGTGCTTAATAACCCCAATAAAGATTTTCAGGTGCGTGTGGAGTGAAGAAGAATAACCCCAAAGGTGAGACAGGCTGTGTATGGTGCAAAGAGGTTTTGCGGGAAGGTGTTTAGCGCAAAAAGAATTTTCGCGCGCTTGGGATTCCAGCATAACCCTGGCGCTCGTAAAAGGTCCGTGGTGCGCTGTGTGAGAGAAAATAGCACGCGTGGGAGGAAAAAGTGTGCGTCGAAGAGTGAGTGTGTTACAAAGTGTGGGAGTGATACCGAGTGCGAGCGAGAATGCACGTCGGAGTGTACGTGTGACGAGAGTGACACGGAGAGTGAGATGGATGAGGAGCGGGTGCGAGGAGGCACACCTGAGTTGGTTATGGTGCGTGTGCGGGAGGGCACATCGGAGCGCGTGAGTGGGTGTGTGCAGGAGTGCACACCCGTGGTGAGTGTTGCGGAGGACGTAATGGAGGAGAGGTGTGGAACGGAGGTGTGCATGATAATAGAGTGTGCGAGGAGAGTGGGTGCGCAAGAATGTGCACGAGAATGTGTGGTGAGTGTTTTGAGTAGACCTGAGTATGGAGTGAAAGAGAATGCACGAGCAAGTTCAATAACGAAGTGGATGGAGACACCTGGATGTGTGAGGAGGAAAAGGAACGAGTGGTGTGAGCATGTACGGGGAGCATCGACGTTAAACGGGACAGCGTTCAGACCGCCGTATAGCCGACGCGAGCCCTCGGTCCGTGCCGGGCTGTGTGTATTGCGGGAGCCGGCGGGGATCCGTGCCGCGTCGCACCGAGCGTCGTGCACGATTCGCGCCAGGCCCCACCCTGCACGGTCGCGTCCGCGCTTTGCCGGGCAAGGCGACTGGCCCGGTTCGAGGGAAGGTAGGAGGGATCTGAACGGCGCCCCCTGGTGGTGGTGGCATTCCGGCCGGGCAGGATTGGGCCGTCGGGCAGGAGACCGAAAGGCTCCGTGCCGGGATGGTGCTTTAAATCTCGGCCCAACCAAACCTCCTCCCCTGAACCGAATGCCGGACGGACCCAACCTGCAGGTGACCAAACCACCCGTATGCATTGCACGGAGAGACTACTCCGTGCAATGCCGCCGCTTTGCGCGGCTTTGCGAAGCCGAGCTTTGAACATGCACGGACGTACCAAGAGGCTCAAGTTTAATGGACTATGATGATGATAGTGTTTTGATTCGAAATTGGGAATAGTGAATATGATTGGCAAATTGGATGGGCAAATTGGATTGGTAAATTTGATTGGCAGTAATGATTGGCAAAAAAAAAGTTGGATGGGCAAAATTGATAATGGGAGATGCCCGATGTGGAGGGATGGTAAATTTGCCATCCCTCCCATCCACCCGGGCACATGAGCATTAGTTATGGGGTTTTGGCTGTGCAAACTAGCCCGGGAGGGTTAGGATAAAATGATAGGATTTAGAAAAACGACCATAGGTAACGTAGATTTAAGTAGCGACTTTTGTACAGGTAGTAGGGGACGTAGAATAGCTTAGTGGATTATAATGACATGGGAGCGCCGAGTATAAGGGGCGACTGGGAAGCGCGAGTTTCAGAAGGGAGTAGTCAGCTTAGACAATGCAGTGTGTGAGCAGGAAGTTCTTTGTGGTGAGCATGATGATTGGCATGATTGTGTATTGAGCAGAGTATTGTGAAAGGTGTGATTGTGCGTTGTATTGAGTGAATGGTCCTGGGAGGAAAGACGGGTGCATGTGTCAACAGGTGTACAGGTGACCCCAGGTGTGTGGGCACAGGTGTGCAGGTGAAGCACGGGTGCATGGAGAATGGTTGGATGAAATGAACGGCATGGGATACATGGAGTATGGAATGGATGGTGTGGAGTGAGTAGTGTGGAATATGTGGAGTGGAGTGGTTGGTGTGAAAGGAGTGGATGGGGAAGATGAACCCCTTTCACGAATACCCGGGGAGGGTAGTTTAAAAGTAGGTAGAGGGTACAGGTAAATTGTGGTGGATATTGGCATCTGTGGTGCGTGTGGTAGAATGGTGTTCGAATGGGTGCATTAGTGAAGTGGAAATGGCTGGGCGTGTGGCCTGTTCGTGAGTGTAATTGAATGGGCATGCTGCCACTGTCAGGCTGTCGGCCAGGTGAGGCCGCAGGTGGGCTCTGGGAGCCAGTAGAGTTGTTCAGTGGGGCCCGAGGATCCGGAGGACAGACCCGGGTAGCCCGACGCCAGAGAGGGTGGTAGTGAGGTAAGGGAGACAGAGGGCCTTCCCCAGGTAGATAGGTTAGGGAAAGGAGCAGGTAAGCTCGGAGGCAACTGCAGTGGCGGAGGTGTGCAGGTGAGTAGACCTGCTGGTGAGCCACACGACCCAGCCCGGAAATTGTGCGAAGGCACAGGGAGTTGAATCGGGGGAGTGAGACCCCAAATTGATGAGCACCACAGACTGGTCAATGGGAGTTCGGTTCCTAGAACCACATAGTGTAAGATGGCCAATGGTTTGGCAGGGAAAGACCCCGGGTAGAGTAAAAAGTGTTAAAGCCATTTAGAAGTATAGTTAGGATTGAATTCTCTTCGCACCATCTACAGCCACTCACCTGAGGTGATGATATGACTCCACACCATGGTTTTTTTTTTTGTTGTTGTTGCAAATGTTTTGGAATGGTGAGACGCATCATGACGTGGGGGTGACATTGTGCTTGTTTGTTCCATCTCTTCCTCCTTATGAGGAATTGATGAAGATTTGGAATTGATGGCAAATTTGAGAAATTGGGATTGTTGACGAATTTGGTATAGAGGGGAGATATGGGGAAGACGAGACAGTAGCGACGAATTTGTAAATGTGTAGAGTTTTGTGAATACGGGGTAAGGGCAAGGGTAGAGTAGGTGACAGGGGGGGTGATGTACGGTAGGGACGAGCTTTCTCCGTTCGCTCCCATGCGCACCTCACCTCTGCATTACCTTGTATTGATGTGTACCCTTGTGACCTTGCCCCGATGCTTGCTGTGTCCTTTCCTTCCCCACTCACGGCTTGTTTCTTTTGGGTCCGGGGGGGAGTGCGCAGGTAGCCACACTTGTGTGCCTGAGCCGCCGCTGCACATCCTGCCTGGATCGATACACCACCTTATGGACCGCACGACTTGTGGCCTAGCACCACCATATGGACCACACGTTTTGTGGCCAAGCACCACACACTGATGGACCCCACGTGTTGGGGCCTGGCCCCTCTGCTGGGACTGGCCATGATGGCCGGAGAGAGTTCTTTGCTTGCGGACCACGGTGAGGTGGCGCCTTTTGCCATACAGGTGGACCACCCATAGTTGGCCCCTGTTGGCCCTAAATAAAAATGGACACGTTGTGTACCTTTTTATTATTTCCAAATAGACAGCAAGCCACAAGATCAAGAACAACATCAAGAAACATCGGCCAGCAGAGCAGGAGCAGAAACAAGAACCAGGTCAACAGTTTGTGTTGTTTTTATGTGTGCAATGAACACTGGATGGTGCTTTGTGTTTTATTGGTGCTGATTGGTGCTGTGTAATGCTCTTGTGCTCGGGGGTGCACTGCAATATCAATTGTGCATCCCCGGGCACCTGAGTATGGTGTATCGGTGCAGTGCAGTGCATGCTCTTCCTCTTTTTCAAAAACATATTTTTGTCTCCCAAAATGACAGGTCCTGGGTTCACATTGTAAATACAAATTAGTGTTTTGTAAATAATGCTCCCCACCGTAAATGTATAGTTTCAAAACCATTCCGCAATTCGGTTGTTCTGTGGGCGTGTGTCTGTTAGGTAGGATACAACGTAGCAGGCGGGACATACGTAGTTGTTTTAAAACTGTCGCACTCAAGGGTAAGGTTAATATTAAGGGCCACTACACCTGAGTGTCACATTAAGTTAAAGTTATTTCGGGTGGGGACGACCCTAGAGGAAAAACGGGTGCTGTGTTACTGTTTTTAGAACCTTCACTAGTAAATTTTAGTAAATGTGTCCCTTATAAATGTTCCCCTGTAAATATCCCCATCAATTGCTTGTTAAAGATCGCACCCTAGTTAGTCCATGTACAACACGTAGCGAACCATAGGACCTCTCTGTAGTTATTTCATTATTATGTGTTTCAGTTAAGGATCTGTTCCCAATAGTTGAATCTGCGTTGCATTAATCAAATAAGATAGGCCCCTTTCAATTTCCCCAATCGCCTCACCCACGCTTCAAAGTAACAGTCGGGCGGCGTTCTCTGCTCTTTGCCTTGATGCGGTTGTTGGCCCCAAACCGCCATTAGCCATGCGGTCAAGCCGAGGAAGAAGAGGGCGGAGCCACCAGAACAAGGTGTGGCATGTCGACGCATCGGCAGAGGTGGAGTCAGCGAGCCCTTTGCCGGCCAACCAGCGCCGCATTGAGCCAACTGGTAGGCGTGTCATCAGAACCGGCGGCTTGATTCCAAGACGAGCAATAAAAGTGGCTAAAAGGGACTGCTTGAGAGAGACGCGTGAGGGGGTGCTAAAACAGAGAGTCGGGTGAGAAGGTTGAGTGAGGGGGTTCAGAGAGACGCGTGAGAAGGTACACCAAGAGTTGAGGGGGAATGAACGAGAATCGACTTGGGTTGGAGACAGCGCGTGGTGAGGTCTGGCTGAGAGAGACGAAGCTGCGCGGAGCCCTTTGAGAAGCGCTTCGAAAAGCCCCTACCTCGTAAACGAATACGTGAGGCTGCCGCTGGCTTTGCGCTTCCAGCCCGGAGCGTGGACCTGGAGCGGACCTCCTTGCTGTGCCTCGGCCCGAACCTTCCAGCCCTGCTGTCCCACCTGGACCCTTCTCCTTCTTCCAGTCATTCCTGCCTGCCATCCCCTTTCATGTAAGTCTGTTTGTCTGTCCTGGGTGTTGGTAATATAAGACTGTTTAAGGCTGCCCTGTGTCTTCTTCTTATTCACTCTGTATATTACTTTCATTTCCTCTTCTTCTTTGGTTTTGTATATAGTGAATAAATGTCTGTTATTTCTTACCCTTTTGGTTTCATTCTTCCCCGATCGCTTTAGTCTTTTCCCTGATTGAATACCTGTGGCACGATTCAGCCAACGTTCTGAGTCGGGTTAGTCTCTTGCTGACGGCTCAAATCGCGGATTGCTAAACCGCTCGGCAAATACCATCTTGTCTGTGGATCGAGCGGTACTTGTCTCCCTGTTTTGCAGAGGGATTGGTAAAGGTATTCGTGAGAACACCTGGACTATTAACCCTGACCAATTTCACCCCGCAAAAGAACGTTACAAGTACCAGGACTATAGACGGCCAGCTTAACAGGCCAAGGGGATTAACCCACCCTTGCTAAGGGGAGTGTCGTCTCTGAGATCTGTAACAATATATATACAGTCATGTGACAAAGTAAGTACACCCCATATTGACTTTTTGAACATATTTCAACCTACAGCTATTTGATCTTCATTTAAACAATATTGATAGATAAAGGTGATATAATATAACAAATATCATGAAACATTTACATTTTGTAGTCCATTGTATAATTTAAATGAACATAAATGCAAATTTCACATGTGGAAAAAGTAAGTGCACCCCAACATTTATCACTACTTCAAATACCTAAAATTAGAATCAGGTGCACCAGCTCAGGTGCAAATGATTAGAACATCGTTAGAGAGGATCTTGGAGGAACCTGTCTTATTTAAACCTCAGACATTTAGTTTGGTTTGCACTTTGTTGTTGAAGTGTGCGGTGTCACCATGCCTAGATCAAAAGAGCTCTCTCAGGCCTTCAGAAACAAGGTTATAGATGCCTACGAGTCTGGGAAGGGATTTAAAAAGACCTCCAAACAATTTGAAATCAATCATTCGACTGTCGGGAAGATCATCTACAAGTGGAGAAGATTCCAAACAACTGCCAACTTGTTCAGGCCAGGCCGCCCCAGCAAGTTCAGCCCGAGAGCAGACCGCAAGATGCTGAAAGAAGTCTCTTAGAACCCCCAGAATGTCATCACAGGACCTACAAGTAGCTCTTGCAACTGTTGATGTCAAAGTGCATGAGTCTACCATTAGAAAGAGGCTGCACAAATTTGATCTACATGGGAGGTGTGCCAGGAGGAAACCTTTGCTGTCCAGAAAGAACATCAGGGCAAGACTAAAGTTTGCCAATGAACACCGAGGCAAAGACCAGCACTTCTGGAACAATGTGCTCTGGACAGATGAGTCAAAGGTAGAGCTATTTGGCCACAGTACCAAAAGACATGCTTGGCGAACTGTATGTTGAAATATGTTGAAAAAGTCAAAACTTTACATGGGGTGTACTTACTTTTTCACGTCACTGGATGTGAAAGTAGTCAGACAGGCACAGCAGCAAGGTACTTGGATGTGGTGGGTGAGGACATTGAAGTGGCGAGAGATTTGGAGGATGGAGCCAATATTGTTGAATTTACTGTTGCGGGCAACGTATGATGTGCTTCCATCACCAGTAAACTTGAGATTGTGGGGGTTGTTGCAGGAGGAGAGATGTTATTTGTGTGGAGGTTTGGGAATGGTGCAGCATGCACTGAGTGCATGCTCAGTAGCATTGGCAGCATGACAATACAAGTGGCGACATGATCAGGTGCTGGTGGCGGTGGTAGTGCAGATGGTGCAACAAGGGGTGCTGAGATCGAGAGAGAGAAGAGTGGAGAAGGAGACCGATGGGGGAGAGGTGTTGTTTGTGAAAGAAGACCAAGTGGTAAGAGGTGGAAAGAGGAGGAGGTGGAAAGCAAGAGGGCTGTCAGATGCTTGTGAATAGCAGGTGGTGGCAGACCTAAAGCCACATTTGGTATTCCCTGAGGACATCTGTGTGACGAGGTTGCGGCCTGACATTGTCATCTGGTCAGGTGCAACAAGACAGGTCATCTTAGGGCAATTGTCTGTACCTCGGGAAGAGAACATGGAGGAGGTGCACGAGAGGAAGAGGAAAGTACAGTGAGCTGTCAGGAGAAGGCAGAGTGTCGGGAGAAGGGTTGGTGAGTTTCTTGTCAGCCATTTGAGGTGGGGTGTAGAGGGTATATTGGCAATTCCTTTTCTGCATTTCTTGCTTGGAGTATGTGGGACAGAAAGAAGGAGGATGTGCGACAGAGTGGCCCAGGTTGCCTTGAAAGGCTCACTTTGGATTTGGAGGAAGTTTATGGAGG
Source organism: Myxine glutinosa (assembly GCF_964187855.1). NCBI lineage: Eukaryota > Metazoa > Chordata > Myxini > Myxiniformes > Myxinidae > Myxine > Myxine glutinosa. The sequence goes on from NC_136263.1 coordinate 139,874,431, forward strand.
CACCTCGAATGGTGTAGGTTGAGGTTGTGGGTGGTGGTTGATTTCAGCCTAAAGGGTTAGTGACTGAGTGTGGAAGAGAAATGGAGATGTGTGAATGGTTTGTGTGTGTGTGTGTCTTCTGGTACTGTGGGGGTATGTACGCATCCAGGTTTAGCTGCTGCATGTGGAGGCGTGAGGCGTATGTGCTCCTGCTGGCCCACCTCAGCTGACCGTCGAGGTTGAAGGGCCGAAACGGGATGATGCTGAGGAAGGACCTCTACTGAGGACCCGGTCAGTGAGGCACACTTGTGACCAGGTGTGTTTTGAAATTATATGTATATATATATATATACATGCTGTTTCCTTGCCTGATGCTCAGCATTTAAAAGGATAGAGCACGGATAATCTTCATCGGCTGGCATCAATGGAGAGGAGGTAATTCCTCCTTGATGAAATACCCCACTGGGCGTGGTGAGAAAAGTGTTTCTATTGTCGTGATGTCACTGGTAACCAGAGTATCTCAGGGGGTGACGCCACTTCCCCCAAGCTCAGTGGTTGTTAAGTATTTGTCTCATTAGTATATCCATGTGTGTTAATGGCAGCCCTATTATGAGCCTTAGACCTTGCATCAAAAATACTATATATATTTAGGTACAGCGGTGGAATATTGGTAAACAGGTAAAGATACGTAATCACTATCCCAGAGGTTGTAGTTCTAAATGCAGCTCAAGGCAGCAGTTTTAGTGATTTGGATTCTCGGATTTTGGAAGTCAAGTTACTTTCAGAAGAACTGTGGTGTCACTTGTTGGTAAAAACCTTGATAATCTGCCTGCCCTCCACGTGATTACATGTGGTTTGGTCTCCATGCGATGCTCATGAAGCTCTAGTTGATTTTTATTCCCTTCCCTTGTTTATCGGCAGTCGTTCTTAATGGTTACAGGCGTTACCCTTCATCTGTACTTTCTACGTAAAAACTCGTCTACATATTCTGAGAGATGTCTCCTACTCGTATTATCACAGTTGATGTTTGTTGAAACGTATTCAACGTACATGGATTGGACACCTTTCCTGCATTCAAAAAGATTCGTTTTTCATTGCCTCAAAAAATGGATGCCCATGGGAGAATATTATTAGATACAGCAATTGATTCGTGAACTTCCTGATTTTTAACAATGAGTTTACCTTTAAGAATAGATGTTCTACTTCAAATGTCGTTCCTGCTAATGCAATAGAGAACAACTGCTGTGAATCGAGAAAATGAGGTCAGGGCAACATCCTCCATACGTTTGAAACATTACGACACCCGGCCCTTTCAAGAAAAATCTCTAAAATTGGTATCAAATATATTGTTGCGGATCTCAGCGCCGGCCTTTTCCCCTTACCAAGGGGGGATTAGTCCCCTTGTCTTTTACTAGCCGACGGGACCCGGGACCTATGACGTCACTCCTAGACAGCGTTAAATAGGGTTTTAGGACTAGGGATTCGCTATTACCTAAGTACTAACGCCACCCAGAAACGAGGAAATAAGCCCCGCCCGAATCACGGGTGTTGGTGGAAACGCTGAGCAGTAGCGAACCCGTGACCCGAGCCGTTATCAAGGACTAAACCCGATCCAAACGGTCCGTAATCGTGCCACGCTTACCCAATGGAGGAAAGGACTGAAACGGTCGAATTTGGAAGAAAGGAATAACAGATTTATTTACACTTTGTACAATAAAGAAGAAGAAGAATACACAGTGCAGCCTTAAACAGTCTTAACTTATCCCTGGATAAATGGGCCCGTCACACTCAGACACACTCACACGGGGTTGCAGACGAACAGGTCGATGGTCCAGGGATGGCGTCCAGGCAGCTCTTCCTCCGGTCCCCAACTCGCACCGCAAAGGAGACGAACAAAGACGGCAGGAGCTCTCCACGTTTCGTTTGGCGCGCACGGGATTATTATAGGGCAAACGGTAGGCTGGCTTTGGCGGTTGCACTTGCGGCTCAGCCGCGTACGTAATAAACGGCCAGTCCGTAATAGTTCAATAAACGCGAGCAATGCGCTTCTCAATCTCACAATGCGCTCTCTCAATACAACTCTCTTGCAATGCGCGACTCCGTTCCGTCCTCGTAGATCCCTTTGTAAGTGCCTCTCCCTTCTCATCTGAGGTGGGGGCCTTGCACCAAGGGTTTTATTGCCACGCCCTTGGAACCCTCTCGAACTCTCCAGACGTTTCTTGCCACGCCCTATCAAGCCATGCCCACCGAGCTCTGGTTGGCTGTTGCCCTCACCGTCACTGCCTTCTGACGTGCTGCTTGATGCGGCCACACCTCGACCCTCGCGCTCCTCCCCCTTTTCAGGCCTACCTCGTGGTTACCCGACTAGTTTCGAGCGAAACCAATGGCAGCGAACACTGCTGGCGGCCAAAGCGTAACAAACTGCTGCGGGTAGCCCAAAGCGTAACAAACTTGAGGGATGCCAAATGGAGCGTGGGATCGAGTTCGCCCATAGATAGAAATTGGAGGGTGGCCGCAAAATGAAATGACCTAAGCTTATTATTTCTTTACACAACGCAGATGTTACTAGTGAAATGGCCTACTCTTACACATACCACGACATAACTAATTCTAATGGGCCTACGTGTTGCTTGTTGACTAACTATGGGGGGCAAACCTTTAACCTTTAATGATGTTATATGTACAATTCTCAAAACCTCAACAATATATTTCACTCGAACCTCGACCATGATGGTATTTACTCCTCTCTCTTGCAGCCGGGATCCTTCAACATACCACACAAATGATCTTCCCTGATGAATAATATGTTGCTTTCTCTTTGTCTGTCATTCTGGAGAATATAATGAAACGTACGACGACGGCTTGGAACATGAGCTTCAACCCAAGCACGTCTCACCTACTAAATGCGTCCCACGGGAAAGAAATGCTATGATAACTCAGAGGATGTTTCTGTGATCAGCCACTGGAGTATTTCAAACTCTTTGTTGTCGGGTTCAGTTGAAACTTGTCTTGAGCAAATGAAACAAATCTCTTTTTATTTAACACGAACCCCGATCTTGCGTAGGCAAAATTTAGACAAGATGTGCGAGTGCTAAATTCATTTTTTGACTGTGCTCTTTATACATGAAATCCAAAAGGCTTTCAAAGGAATTAATAACAGACTTCTGCTGTGAGCTGAAGCTCTTACGGTCCACCTGGTGCATTTTGATGTTCAATGTAAGGGCTTGACATGTTCGGAGAATCGGGCTCTGTTTCACTCACATGGCAGGCAAAATATGGGCCTGTAATTTCAATATGGTCTTGTGCCATTTGATCTTTCCGCAATCTTACTTTCTTCCGTCGTACAGATTGACACATGTCTGTAAGCCAGTGATATTTCAGTTGAAGTCCCAAGGTCAATTTATTAGCTTCCCAATTCTCTCTCTCATGTATAAATGTTTGGTCTGTCTAGTCTCAATCCTTCATTCAGGCCTTCAATTTATAATTGCTCACATCACCTCTCAACAAAAACTTCACTTGAAAGTGGCTTTCCACTTCCCTTGGTGACTGTATCGTTATCGTGACTTGCTCATTCGCTTGCTCCTTTCCTCTGCATCTTAGTCAGCTTGTGAATCTAACCCACTTAATGATTAATCAACATCACTTTAGGCAAATTATTGTCCAAGTTAATCTCACCACAGATACTCGCCACAGTCTGGGTTGATGAAAGATGTTATTAATCTGGTAAATAGTAGTTTCACCAAGAGCTGCTGTGGTTGTAAAAATCGATGGCAGAGTGTCTAATTAGAAGGAGAAGGCCCTTGCTTTTCCGAGGCAATAGTCATTCTCAAAGTTTGTCGTGATTAATCGAAAACACAAATCTTACTTAAATAACAATCAAAAACTTACTAATCAAAGGCAGTCATCATGGATTTACGAAAGGGAGATCATGCTTAACAAATCTATTGGATTTCTTTGAGGCAGTTCCTCACTGGGTGGATGAGGGAAGTGCAGTGGGAATAGTTTATTTAGACCTTCAGAAGGTATTTGATAAGGTACCACATAGGAGGTTGTCAGCCAAAGTGAGGGCTGGTGGAGCGGCTGGGCAGGTAGATAACTGGATTGGAAACTGGATTAGTGATAGGAAGCAAAAATTGGCTGTGAGCGGGACGATGTCTAGCTGGGACGATGTAAGTAGTGGGGAACTCTTAGGGATCAGTACTCGGACCATTATTATTCATAATTTACATCAATCGTTTGGATTGTGGGGATATTAGTCGATTTTCTACATTTGCAGATGACACTAAGCTTGGAGGTAAGGTAGATATAGCAGAGGTGGGAAGATCATATTCAGGAACATCGAGATACTTTCATAAATTAGGTAAATTGGATAAATTATTAATCAAAGGAGGTAGTTTTAACATGGTATAGGAATTTATTGAGGCATGATCTAGAATATTGTGTGCAGTTTTGGTCACTACAACTTAGGAAGGATATAGCTGCCTTAGAGGGGGATCAATGTAGAGCAACTAGATTGATTCCGAGGAGCGCTAAACTAAGCTGTGAGAAACGTTTGAAGGAGACAGGACTACATACATTATAAAGGAGGTGGTTATGAGTGGATTTGATTGCGATGTTTAAGGTAATGAAGGGTGTGTGCAAGATAGGTGAAGTCTAGTTTTTCAGGAGAGAGGACAATATTCAGACCATGGGCCATAGACAGAGGGTTAAAAAAGGAATAGTATTAAAACAAGGGTCTTTTAGTCAGAAAGGTTAATGCATGGAATGGTCTCCCTGGAAAGGTAGTGGTAGCAGAAAGAGTAGATAGGTTTAAATTGCAATTATATACAGTGCCTTCAGAAAGTATTCACACCCCTTGACATTTTTCATATTTTGTTGTGTTACAGTCTAAATGGATTAAATTGAGATTTATTGTCACTGTTCTACACATAATATCCCATAATGTCAAAGTGGATTTTCCTTTTTAGAATTTCTTAGAAAATAGTTGAAAATGAAAAGCTGAAATGTCTTGAGGCAATAAGTATTCAACCCCTTTTCTATGACACTCCAAATTGAGGTCAAGTGCATCCAATTTCCTGTGATCATCCTTGAGATATATCTACAACTTGATTGAAGTCCACCTGTGCCCAATTCAATTGATTGGACATAATTTAGAAAGAAACACATTTCTATGCAATGTCACACAGTTAATAATAATAATAATTCATTTATTTTGACAGTTGACATTCATTTAGTTGACAGTGCATGTCTCTGAGACAGAATTGTGAGGATGCATAGATCTGGGGAAGGGTATAAAACTATTTTTAGAGTGTTGAAAGTTCCAAATAGCACAGAGAGCTCCATGATTAGGAATGGAAAAAATATGGAACTACCCAGACGTTTCCTAGAGCTGGCCGTCTGACCAAACTGAGAAACCGGGCAAGAAGGACCTTCGTCAGGGAGGTATCCAAGAACCCAATGACCACTCTGACAGAACTGCAGAGTTCCTTGGGTGAGATGGGAGAACCTGCCGAAAGGACAGCCGTCTCTGCAGCACTTCACAAATCTAGGCTTTATTGGAGAGTGGCCAGATAGAAGCCACTCCTGAGAAAAAGGCACATGACAGCATGCCTGGAGTTTGCAAAAATGCATATGAAAGACTCAGAGAGTATTCTGTGGTTTGATGAGACAAAAATTGAACACGTTGGCCTGAATGCAAAGTGCTACCTCTTGCGGAAACAGAGCACTGCTCATCAACCACATAACACCATAACTACCATGAAGTATGGTGGTGGAAGCATCTTGCTATGGGGATGCTTTTCAGCGGCAGGGACTGGGGGACTTGTAAGGATAGAGGGAACGAAGAATTGAGCCAATTACAGGCAAGTCCTTGAGGGGAATGTGCTTCAGAGTCCTTGAGGAGAACCCTGAGACTGCAGCAAAGATTTACGTTCCAACAGGAAAATGACCCCAAGCATACAGCCAAAGCAACACTGGAATGGCTTCAGAACAACAATGTGAAAGTCCTTGAGTGGCCCAAGCCCATGCAAAGGCCAGACTTGAATCCCATTGAGAATCTGTGGAAAGACTTGAAGATTGCTGTCTACCTGTGTCCCCCATCCAACTTGACAGAGCTTGAGCAATTATGCAAGGAAGAATGGGAGAAACACCCCAAATCCAGATGTACAAAGCTGATACAGACACATCTAAGGAGACTTGAAGCCCTAATCACTGCCAAAGGCACTTCTCAGAAGTACTGACTCAGTGGGTTGAATATTTATGTAAATTCGATATTTCTGAATTTCAATTATAATTATTTTGTAAAAATTTCTAAAAATAAAATTCCACTTTGTCATTATTGGGTGTTATGTGTAGATCAATGACAAAAATCTCAAGTTAATCCATTATAAATTCAGCCTGTAACACAACAAAATGTGAAAAAAGTCAAGGGGTGTGAATACTTTCTGAAGGTAGCTGTATGAATTGGAGATAGAGGGGTACAGAGCCTTTGGCAGGACTTGCGTGTGGATGGGTGGTGATAACTCTTGTTGGTATAGCACAGGCATGATGGACCAAATGGCCTCCTAATGTAGCAAAGTTCCTTTTTGTTATATTTGTTGTTGTTGTGATTTAACTAAATTTGTATACTGTGTCTATTAAACTAAGGCTGTCAAGAACAGCTTAGAGGTATATTGTAATAATTATACGTCACTTATTTGTGATGTCCACTACAGTACAACTATATCTTACTATAATTCACCAAATGTCTGTCTGTCCGTTTGAAGGTACCGCAAAAACGGCTCAACCGATTGCAACAATATTTTGGGTGGGTATTTCTGGGACCACTGGGAGTAAAATAGGCTATATTGTTTTTCCAAGCTTTCCAAGTTTTCCAATTTTCCAGTTTTTCCAAACACGATGGAATAACATTTACCGATATGAACAGTGATGTGGCTTTTGTTGAAATTCTACAAATACTGTTTATTCTATGTGCCAGGAGAAAGTAGATTGCCTCCTGACAAACTCTTCCTATATAAACGTGCGGCTCCGAAGTAACACGGCAGCGTGTGCAAGGCGACTGAGAAACAGGTGTAGCGGCAGCTTCCGTGTTACAGATTCGGCGCGCACTCTTCACACATAAACGTGCGACTGAGAAAGACGTGTAGCGGCCGCTTCCGTTTTGCAGAATTCACTCTTTTTTCAAAATTGGCGTCATGTACTGTTTAGATTTTGATGATTTGCATGTGATATGATTCAACGGATGTTTATATGAATCGTTTAAAATTAAAAAGCCTTCAATATCTGATATTTTATCTTTTCATTTGGGCTTCCCAATTGAAGCCCAGCCCATGGGGTGGGTACTGTTGCTGGTGATAATAAATTGAGAGCAATACCTTGACAGAGATTTAGGGAATTCATGATAAGTCAAGAAATGTTTCAAGACTAAGGCCAATCCTGGATGTATCCCAGGCTGTCGCAGGATACTTGACTACAAGTGGCAGGATAAGTCGCCTCCTCTTTGTGAAAGACGGTGGGATATTTAACGTTCAACAACAACCAGTGATGGCAGACGTGTCCCCTGGCTTAATATCCACCTGATGGACAGAACACACATTACTGCATTGCCCTGCATGCGAAACATGAGGCATATCTCACAACATGAGGCATAGTTCTAAGCTGGTGGTCGATATTCAGACTCAGGCTAAGCACCTAAAAGGCATTGAGTGTACATACCTCTAAGACGGTAGTTCTTAACCTTTTCTGGTGCCCGCACCCTTTTGGTTCTCAGAATATTTTCTCGCACACCTTGACAAAAATCAATGACTTAGGACAAGTCTTGAAATTAAAGACTTAGAATTAGACTCTTAGCACTCCTGTATGTTTCACACCCCAGAAATGACGTTTCACACCCACAAGGTGCAAGCACCCCAGATTAAGAACCACTGCTCTAAGCCATCCTGTAATGCCAACACATGTTTAAGCAAATATATTCCCTTTTATATTGCTATTATGTCCTGCTCAAGTAACGGTGTCCTTTTCCCAGAAAGTATTGATGTCAATACAGGGTGGGAGTCCAACAATCTACTCTGGAAGATCTTTCCAATCAGGGACAGCAGTTATAAATTAGACGTTCCCCATACTGATGGAGGCAACAGTGGTCATGGTTCTGCTATTCCTGTCTAATCTGTGTCTGATTCCCAACCATATTATAACATATCACCCAATATCATTACAGGTTTACAGGCAGGGAAATGCATAAATTAGTATGCACTCCATCATTTGATGCCACCAAGGTGGCGACCCATATATGAGCATTGGTTGCTGTTGGACATTACCGATCCCACAATGTCTTTTGCAACAAATCCCACATTGTCTTTCATAACTAGGCAAGTTGTCAGTGACAAACCCCTGGAAAAATTACAAATTACTACACAAACCTAACGAACTCCAACACAGAGTTAGTGTTCTGGCATCCCTCACTTTCTATGGACCAATTTTCAATTGCAGAACCTGAAACATTGTTGTAACTAGAAAGAGCAATCAGACATTGTATACTTTTGGCAGGACTTGTTTTGTGTGGTGTTTATGTGATTTTGCATGGTTCAGTGTTTTTGTAAACGTAGCTTCCCATTGCAATCTGATGCATTTTATAGTCATAGTCAAGATCGGCACTTTATAGACTTGCACACATTCTAATAATATTTATTTTATAAATACACCCAGCTTCTTAATACACATATTTTATAGATGTACTCAAATTCTAATTGTACATACTTTTATAGATGTACCCATATTCTAATTGTACATACTTTTTAGATGTACTCATATTCTAATTGTAATTGTTCTACTGTCCTGTCAGCCCGAACGGTGAACACCGCAGGGTGACAAATGGCCGTAATGGTTTTAAATTTCGAGGAGTGTAGCCGAAACTGGCGGTGAGTCCGTCACACGCGAGTGAGGGGACCAAAGTGCTTACCTGCACGAAGCAAACGAATAAACAACACAAAATAAAAATTCCGCAATAATGATTTAATGAAATAAAGTGCGGCAATAAAATTGAAAGGTGAGGAAAACTAAATCCTAATTTCAGATGTCTACACTCAGATACGAAAACAGACAAGGGGAAAGATAATGAAAATAAGACGTTTTAATGCCGGCCGGCACTCAGCTTTGCTCCAGCGAGATCGCCAAATGAAGTCGGCAACACAAGGCGGCCCAAAGCCACTCACACAGGAAACACGCAAGATGGTGCGAAGTTCCTCTCCGCGTTGCCACAAACGTGAGGGGGTTTTGCGGCCGGTCCTCGTTCGCTGTTGTCTCCCTCCGAAACGTGTCGCGGCTCCAGCTCCCCCGAAAAACACCAACATCAAACAACACCTCTGGCTCCAACATTGCAAAGGGTCTCTGAGCTCCAAACAGTTCTCTGCACGAGCACACCGAGACAAAGCGACCACCCCAGCTGAAATCCAGCACGAGAGAGCCTGAGCAATTCTTACTCTTCCCCTGCTCGAACCTTCCCTGTGACGTCACCCCGATCAATCGCCGAGTTACATTGCATCGCCCCCATGGTCGGATTCGACCAATGACGAACTTCGGGGCGTGGCCTTTTTCCTGAGTCGGTTGGTGGGGTGGGGTTTACTTGTAGATCGTAATGTCCGAGTACTGTCAGCGATTGTTGTTGTTGTTGGTTAATGGTGCACTTTGCATGGCTGGCCTTGTAGATGTAAAAACCGTAGGGGAAAAAACTACAGGAGGCAATCACATACCGGGGAAACTAGTCTTAAACCCTACCTAGATAACACAAGCTCCACCCAAATGTGAAGACACATAAACAATCTTAAGCTCACAGTTTTCCTGCTAAAATATGTACATCAAGATTGGCTTCCTACTCATACGAAGACCATGCTCCCCTCCACAGTTCTATCTTCACTATGGTATATTATCACCTACCCCCACAAATGTAATGATACTTTATAGATGTACTCATATTGTAATTGTCCATACTTTACAGATGTACTCATATTGTAATTGTCCATACTTTATAGATGTACTCATATTGTAATTGTCCATACTTTATAGATGTACTCATATTCTAATTGTACATACTTTATAGATGTACTCATATTCTAATTGTACATACTTTATAGATGTACTCATATTCTAATTGTACATACTTTATAGATGTACTCATATTCTAATTGTACATACTTTATAGATGTACTCATATTCTAATTGTACATACTTTATAGATGTACTCATATTCTAATTGTCCATACTTTATAGATGTACTCATATTCTAATTGTACATACTTTATAGACGTAATCATATTGTAAGTGTGCATACTTTATAGACGTACTCACATTCTAATTGTGCATACTTTATGTACTCATTACTACCTTCTAATTGTACTCGGTTTAAAAAAGGTAACGTGTAATACTGGCTACCACCAGGTGGCGTTTGCATCCTGCTTTGGCACATTATGTACATTGTACAGACAGACAAACAAACGGGACCAAATGCAGTAACCTCACCTCTGATGAGGGTAATAAGCAACAAAAATAGATGTAATTTTGCAAAGTAGAAGACAGAGAGACCACCGTCATGCAATGGGCTGCCCTTTAGCTCACATGGAGCAGAAATTGTTCAGGGTAGGTATTAGCATCATGCGCTGTCCATTAGTCAGACTGCATATAAACACTCAGAGCTTCTTCTCTGAAACTACACACACAATTTTGATGAAACTTGACAACAACCTCATCACCCATGTTGTGCCAAAGTTTGGTTACAAGCTCACAACATTAAAAAAAAAAATTAGGATCTAAAGAGGGGTGCGGGGGGGGGGGGGGGGGATCTTGACCCAGACAATTTTGATGTGTCATCACCCGTGATGGACTAAAGTTTGTTCATGGCATTAAAAAAACCTCAGGGCTTTGCCCCCCAAAACAGGTATTCATTTACTTCTCTGTTACATATTTTATTTGGTCCTCCACGCCTACCAGTGCTTCACTGGTTTTATCAGGTGATCCCAGGGGAATTGATCCTATTTTTGAAATGGTGAAGCCGCTTCACTAATTGATTATGTTTGTCCATCTGTCAAAAATTAAGAAGAAGAGCCTTTCTAATCCACCGTGTTTAATTATAAAGGGTTCTAAAGAGTATTTCTAATGGCTTCTAAAGGATAATTCTAATAGGTTTTAAAGGGCAATTCTGAAGGCTCATTCTTGGGGGTTCTAATACGTTCCAAATGGTAATTTTAATGGGTTATAAAGAGTAATTCTAACGTGTTCTAAAGGATAATTCTGAAGGGTAATTCTAAAGGGTTATCGAGGGTAATTCTAAAGGGTAATTCCAAAGAGTAATTCTGAAGGAATCTAAAGGGTAATTATAAAGCGTAATTCCAAAGGGTAATTCTAAAGGGTAATTCAAAAGGGTAATTCAAAAGGGTAATTCTAAAGGGTAATTCTAAAGGGTAATTCTAAAGGGTAATTCTAAAGGGTAATTCCAAAGGGTAATTCTAAAGGGTAATTCAAAAGGGTAATTCAAAAGGGTAATTCCAAAGGGTAATTCCAAAGGGTAATTCTAAAGGAATCTAAAGGGTAATTCTAAAGGGTAATTCTAAAGGGTAATTCCAAAGTGTAATTCTAAAGGAATCTAAAGGGTAATTCTAAAGGGTAATTCTAAAGGGTAATTCAAAAGGGTAATTCTAAAGAGTAATTCCAAAGGAATCTAAAGGGTAATTCTAAAGGGTAATTCCAAAGTGTAATTCTAAAGGGTAATTCCAAAGGAATCTAAAGGGTAATTCTAAAGGGTAATTCCAAAGGAATCTAAAGGGTAATTCTAAAGGGTAATTCCAAAGTGTAATTCAAAAGGGTAATTCCAAAGGAATCTAAAGGGTAATTCTAAAGGGTAATTCCAAAGTGTAATTCTAAAGGAATCTAAAGGGTAATTCTAAAGGGTAATTCTAAAGGGTAATTCCAAAGTGTAATTCTAAAGGAATCTAAAGGGTAATTCTAAAGGGTAATTCTAAAGGGTAATTCAAAAGGGTAATTCAAAAGGGTAATTCCAAAGGGTAATTCCAAAGGGTAATTCTAAAGGAATCTAAAGGGTAATTCTAAAGGGTAATTCCAAAGTGTAATTCTAAAGGAATCTAAAGGGTAATTCTAAAGGAATCTAAAGGGTAATTCCAAAGGGCAATTCCAAGGGGTAATTCTAAAGGAATCTAAAGGGTAATTCTAAAGGGTAATTCCAAAGTGTAATTCTAAAGGAATCTAAAGGGTAATTCTAAAGGGTAATTCAAAAGGGTAATTCCAAAGGGTAATTCCAAAGGGTAATTCTAAAGGAATCTAAAGGGTAATTCTAAAGGGTAATTCCAAAGTGTAATTCTAAAGGAATCTAAAGGGTAATTCCAAAGCGTAATTCAAAAGGGTAATTCCAAAGGGTAATTCTAAAGGAATCTAAAGGGTAATTCTAAAGGGTAATTCCAAAGTGTAATTATAAAGGAATCTAAAGGGTAATTCTAAAGGAATCTAAAGGGTAATTCCAAAGGGTAATTTTAAAGGGTAATTCTAAAGGGTAATTCCAAAGCATAATTCTAAAGGGTAATTCTAAAGGGTAATTCCAAAGGGTAATTCTAAAGGGTAATTCGAAAGGGTAATTCTAAAGGGTAATTCTAAAGGGTAATTCCAAAGGGTAATTCTAAAGGGTAATTCTAAAGGGTAATTCTAAAGGGTAATTCCAAAGGGTAATTCTAAAGGGTAATTCGAAAGGGTAATTCTAAAGGGTAATTCTAAAGGGTAATTCCAAAGGGTAATTCTAAAGGGTAATTCTAAAGGGTAATTCTAAAGGGTAATTCTAAAGGGTAATTCTAAAGGGTAATTCAAAAGGGTAATTCCAAAGGGTAATTCCAAAGGGTAATTCTAAAGGAATCTAAAGGGTAATTCTAAAGGGTAATTCCAAAGCATAATTCTAAAGGGTAATTCTAAAGGGTAATTCCAAAGGGTAATTCTAAAGGGTAATTCGAAAGGGTAATTCTAAAGGGTAATTCCAAAGGGTAATTCTAAAGGGTAATTCCAAAGGGTAATTCCAAAGGGTAATTCTAAAGGAATCTAAAGGGTAATTCTAAAGGGTAATTCCAAAGCGTAATTCTAAAGGGTAATTCAAAAGGGTAATTCCAAAGCGTAATTCTAAAGGGTAATTCAAAAGGGTAATTCCAAAGCGTAATTCTAAAGGGTAATTCTAAAGGAATCTAAAGGGTAATTCTAAAGGGTAATTCCAAAGCGTAATTCTAAAGGGTAATTCAAAAGGGTAATTCCAAAGCGTAATTCTAAAGGGTAATTCAAAAGGGTAATTCCAAAGCGTAATTCTAAAGGAATCTAAAGGGTTCTATAGGGTAATTTCGAAGGGTTCTAAAAGGTAATTCTAAAGGCTTTTGTTGATTTCTAGGCTTTTCATATTTCATATTAAAAATGCCAAACTGAACCGCTTCATTCGGACACGGGTGCGATATTTATTCTATAGATAGATGGGTTTTTTTTACATCCACAATGTATTTGCAGACAAAGCAACCGACTTTATATATTCTGATCTCAACAATAGCGTACTCCATGTTGCCTCACCCTCTTTTGGCACTGCACCAAAATTGTATTTTCAGAAAATAATTAAAGTCTGATCAAACTCCGATGAGACGACATAACAATGATCACACTCCCAACTGATACATCCTCCAGTTGAATTTTTCAGTTGTTCATTAACATATTTAATTGTTGCTTTTTAATTACAGTACATCGACTACGATAGTTTCCCAAAACAATTATCATTCTGATGTTGTGGGCACGGAATCTCGGCATCAAGCTGTTCTTTAGAAGAAGGATTATGCCAATCGCCCTTCAACACTAAAAACGATCGAAGGCTTTCTTCTCACCCATAATTATTTCAGTCCCTACTTTATCCTGCTGTGGGATCCACCCCACCTCCCTGCTTTCCCCAACATCATCCCATGCCAGATTGCCATTGCATTATACCTGTAATCTTATTTACTGCATATCACCATACCCACCCTCTTCTTACAGATTCTGTCTGCACGAGATCCTGTCTCGTTTGTATGTTAAATATTCACCTCCCTCACCCTGTCAACCCATGTTTATTGTAATCCCTTCATCGTCTGTCGTTCTCCTCTTCCGTGAGACTCAAATATCTTTGTGTAAGTGTGTCTGTAGTGGGGTACGCTTACACATTGTGTAAGCAAAAACAAACGGTGCTTCGTACATATAAGTACATACATAATGAAGTGAAGCTTTAAGATTATAGGCAAGCATCACCGACCTGCTGCTAGATATCAATTTAGGTTTATTTATTTATTTTACGGACATGTTTATGTTTTTTACGTAAACTTTCATTGAGGTTTTTATTTCACAGTTTACTGTCATAGAAATAATGTTCATACGCTAGATATCGATTGAGGTTTTAAATTATTTTCAGATGCGTTTACAGCTTTTGATGTAAAAAAAAAAATTTTTTGTATACAAGATCGAGGCTCGTGAAAGAGCTAACATTAATCAGACAAAAGGTCAAACGGACACAAACCGACACATAAAACACAAAATAAGGGGAGCGGGAGACAAGATGGGGAGAGAGGAGGAAGGACACAAACACAACATTTGAGAGCAGGTACATCTAGAGAACTGTGGGAGGGAGAGGGCTTGGGGGGAGGTGGGAGAGGTATAAAACATATGGACACTGCAAGGACTTCCAGGAAAGAAGTTGGAATTTCGAAAAAGTGTATCTGGGGTGAATTAGCGGGGGGAGAAAAGATCAAGGTTTTGGATGGGGGAAGATAAGAGATGGTGGCGAACAGCTGTTATGAAGACCTGGAGGGAGGAGTGGGATTGAAGGGAGTGGGGGAGTTTGTTCCAGAGGTGGGAGAAAAGGGGAATGAAAGAGTGAAGGTGGGCAGAGAGTCTTGATTTTCTCAGTTTAGCCATAAGAGGGTTGCTGGCAGATCTTGTGCGACCTGTATAAATATTTGGGGGACAGAGCACAGAGAGAGCTGGGGGAGCAAGGCCGGAGAGGAGTCGGTAGAAGACAGAAAGACCACCAACCTGCCTGCGGTGAGTGAGTGAAAGGCCCTCGGAGTTAGCTTCATCGCAGTAGATTCCAATGATTCTGAAAGCTTTGGTTTCAACAGCGTGAAGCCGAGCTAGGTTTGAGGCAGGAGCACCGGCCCAGAGGGGGAACAGTATTCCATTGAGCTGTGGATGAAAGCCTTGTATGTGGTGAGGAGATCAGGTGTGCCAAGGAAGGACTTCGCACGACGGAAGATGCCCAGTCGGCGACTGGCTTTGGAGGCCAACTTGGAGATGTGGTTTTCCCAAGAAAGACCATGGCAGATAGTGAGACCCAAAAGCTTGAGCGACAGAACTTCTTGGAGAGGATTGTTGAGAAAGTGGATGGGAGGGTTTTCCAGTCGGTCTTTTCGGAGAGACATAGTAAGAGTGTGAGATTTGTCAGGATTGAAAGACATGTTCCACTTGTTTGACCAGTCTGTGATTTTGTCCAGGTCTGCAGAGAGTGAGGAGGCTGCAGACTGCCGATCTGAGGGATGAGGAATGGAGCGGCAGAGAGTGGAGTCATCAGCAAAGAGATAGAGAGGATTTTCCAGAGAGTCGGAGAGATCATTGATGAAGACCAGAAAAAGCACAGGGCCCAGAACACTGCCTTGGGGAACTCGAGCCAGAAAAGGAAGGGGAGATGAGAGAGAATTCCTCGGTGAACCATTCCTGGGTGGTTTTTGAAGTGTGTTTGGGGTCATTGTCCTGCTGCAAGACCCATGACCTTCAACGGAGACCCAGCTTTCTGACACTGGGTTGAACATTGCGCTCCATATTGCCTTGTTAATCTCTTGATTTCATGATGCCATACACACAATCAAGACACCTAGTGCCAGAGGCAGCACAACAACCTTAAAACATCACTGAACCTCCTCCATGTTTGATTGTATGGAATGTGTTTTTTTTTTGGTTTTTTTTGTATACTGAATCGAGGCTCGTGAAAGAGCTAACATTTATTTCACAAACAAATCAACCAGGCAAACAAAATATATAAAAAGAGGGAGCGAAAGACAAGATGGGGAGAGAAGGGGAAGCACACAAACATAACATTTGAGAGCAGGGAGATGTGTGGGAGGGAGAGGGCTTGGGGGGAGGAGGCGTGGGAAGGGGGGGGGGGGGGATGGGAGAAGTATGAAACACAAGAACACCAAGGACTTCCAGGACAGAAGTTGGTATTTCAAAAAAGTGGATTTTGGGTGAAATTAGCGGGGGTAGAAAAGATCAAGGTTTTGGATGGGGGAAGATAAGAGATGGTGGTGAACGGCTGTTTTAAAGACCTGGAGGGTGGAGTGGGATTGAAGAGAGTGAGGGAGTTTGTTCCAGAGGCGGGAGAAAAGAGGAATGAAGGAGTGAAGGTGAGCAGAGAGTCTTGATTTTGGCAGATTAACCATAAGAGGGTTGCAGGCAGATCTTGTGCGACCTGTAGGAATATTTGGGGGACAGAGCCCAGAGAGAGCTGGGGGGGGGGGGGGGCAAGGCCAGAGAGGAGTCGGTAGAAGACGGAAAGACCACCAACCTACGTGCGGTGAGTGAGTGAAAGGCCCTTGGAGTTAGCTTCATCGCAGGAGATTCCAATGTTTCTGAACACTTTGGTTTCAACAGCGTGAAGACGAGCTAGGTGTGAGGCAGGAGCACCAGCCCAGAGGGGAGAGCAGTATTCCATTGCGCTGCAGATGAAAGCCTTGTATGTGGTGAGAAGCTCAGGTGTGCCAAGGAAGAACTTCGCACGACGGAGGATGCCCAGTCGGCGACTGGCTTTGGAGGCCAGATTTGAAATGTGTTTTTCCCAGGAAAGATCATGGCAGATAGTGAGACCCAAAAGCTTAAGTGACAGAACTTCTTGGAGAGGATTATTCAGAAAGTGGATGGGAGGGTTGTTCAGTCGGTCTTTTCGGAGAGACATCGTAAGAGTGTGAGATTTGTCAGGATTGAAAGACATGTTCCACTTGTTTGCCGAGTCTGTGATTTTGTCCAGGTCTGCATAGAGTGAGGAGGCTGCAGACTGCCGATCTGACGGATGAGGAATGGAGCGACAGAGAGTAGAGTCATCAGCAAAGAGATAGAGAGGATTTTCAAGAGAGTCAGAGAGGATCATTGATATAACCACCTTTAGATGGTTATATCAATGATCTCTCTGACTCTCTTGAAAATCCTTCTCTCTGACCACCTTTAGATGGTTATATCAATGATCTCTCTGACTCTCTTGAAAATCCTCTCTATCTCTTTGCTGATGACTCTACTCTCTGTCGCTCCATTCCTCATCCCTCAGATCGGCAGTCTGCAGCCTCCTCACTCTCTGCAGACCTGGACAAAATCACAGACTCGGCAAACAAGTGGAACATGTCTTTCAATCCTGACAAGTCAGAGAGATCTTTGATGAAGACCAAAAAAAGCACAGGGCCCAGAACACTGCCTTGGGGAACTCCAGTCTGAACAGGAAGAGGAGATGAGAGAAACCCATTCAGGGCCACACGTTGACTACGACTAGAGAGGAAGTCCGCCAGCCAGGCATGGATTTCCATGGATACCAAAGGAGGAGAGTTTGGTGAGCAGAGCAGGGTGCCAGACCGTATCGAAGGCACGTGATATGTCAAGGGAGACAGCTCTAATTTCCTGTTTGGCATTGAGGACCTCCATCCATTGTTGAGAAAGCAGAAGCAGCATGTCCAGAGTAGAGTGACCAGGTCTGAAACCAAATTGATAATCAGAGAGCAAGCCATTGGAGAAGAGGAAAGATTTCATATCTGAAGCAATGATGGATTCCATGACTTTGCTGATAATTGGGAGAAGGCTGATTGGTCTGTAGTTTCTAGGATCTGTTTTTGCACCTTTTTTGTGCAAAGCGGTGACGTTGGCTGATTTCCAAGCAGATGGCAGATGACCTTGAGCAAAAGAGAGGGTGAAGAGAACAGAGAGAGGGAGTGAAAGAGCGGAAGAACAGGATTTTAGGACCCGTGGGCTGATGCCGTCAGGTCCAGTTGCAGAATCAGAGTCGAGGGTTGACAGAAACTTTTCCACCTTGTCAGGAGGAAAGGACACAGAGTCCAGGAGCAGCTGGGTACGACTGGGTACGGTGGGTACAGAGAGGGATGGGTTTGGGACACAAGATTTAGAGGCAAACACAGAGTTGAGGCATTCAGCTTTTTCACGTGCGTAGCCGTTTGAGGTGAGGGAGGGGATGGAGTGGGAACGAACACCAGAAACAGATTTGACCAGACGCGACCAGGATTTGGAAGAGGAAGACAGATAAGAGAGTTCGGTCTTGAGAATGGAGAGATATTGTTTCCTGGCTCTCCTGAGGGTGGACACACACTTGTTTCGGGCTTTGTGAAAGGAAATGAGATTTCCTTCCATTGGATTTGCTTTGCGGGAGACGAAATCAAGTTGTTTCTGGGCAACAGCCTCACCACAAGATTCCGTGTACCATGGACGGGAGGAAGGGTATGATAACTGAAGATGAGATGGGATAAATCTGTACATGAGAGAGAGCAATTTACTTTGGAAGAATTCCCAGGATGAGTTGATGTCAGAGGTGGTAGAGATGGGAGACCAGTCCAGATGATTGATGGCTGCTTGAAGACCGTGCCAGTTGGCCTGAGTGAAATGCCAGACTCGTCGACGGTGAGGAGGCTCTCTGAGAATGGTCAGAGAGATGTCCACTTTAACAAGCACATGATCAGATGAGCCGATTGGAGCAGAAGAAGAGCAGCAGACATTTTCAGGGAAGTTAGTCATAACCAAGTCCAGAAGAGAAGATGCTCCGTTGACTGAGATTCGGGTCGGGAAATTGACAGATTGTGTCAGTCCCAGTGAGTCGCAGAAGTCCTTTGCTGAAGAGCCATGGCTGGTGAGAGAGGTACCCACACGCATCCATCTGGCATGGTGACAATTGAAATCACCACATATGAGGAAGAGAGAGTTGGGATGGGTAGATAGAAGTTGGTCCATATTATCAGACAGCGAGATGTAGATGGAGTTATCACTGTTTGGTGGACGGTACAACACACATATGAGTAAAAGGTGGGAGCGAAGGGGAAGCCATAGCCAAAGGTATTCCTGGGGGTGAGGTGGAGAGAGGGCATTGCAGGGCGAGTGAGGAAGAGAGTTTTTTTATAATGATAGCAACCCCACCTCCAGGACGAGGCTCAGGTCTATCATACCGGAGGAGGGAGTAACCTGGGAGAGATACCAAGGAATCAGAGACATCATGAAGGAGGAAAGTTTCTGTCAAGCAGATCACGTCTGGTTTGTTAGAAGCAACCTGTATGGAGAGATCAGTCAAGTTTGAGCGAAGGCCCCGGATGTTTGAGGTCCATACAGTTAATGAAGAGGAAGGGGGAGCATCGGATACAGAACAGGGGGGGGGGGGGGGGAGGAGTAGGGAAAGATGTGGAAGAGGAGGAAGAGGTAGGGAGAGCTGTTGAAGGTGTGTCAGAGATTTCAGAATAGCTTGGAGAAAGGGAAGAATGGGGCGGACAAAAGGTTTGATGGTGATTGGGTGCGGCACAGTGAGGTGTTATTTGAGGAGGGGGAAGAGCGAGGCAGAAGGTTGGGGGAGATGAAGGTGAAAGTTGGAAGGGGGAAGAAGCGGGGAGGACGCTTTGAGGAGGAGGGGTGAGAGGGGAGTCTAGGAGGGGAGGAGCGAGGGAGAGTCTCGGAGGGGAGGGGTGTGGGGGGAGTTTAGGAGAAAAGGGGCAAGGGGGGAGATTTGAAAGCGATGGGTGATGGGGAAGATTTGGAGGGGAGGGGCAAGGGGGTAGATTTGGAGGGGAGGGGTGAGGGGGAAGTTTTGGAGGGGAGGGGTGATGGGGAAGTTTTGGAGGGAAGGGGTGATGGGGAAGATTTGGAGGGGAGGGGCAAGGGGGAAGATTTGAAAGGGATGGGTGATGGGGAAGATTTGGAGGGGAGGGGCAAGGGGAAATATTTGAAAGAGATGTGTGATGGGGAAGATTTGGAGGGGAGGGGCAAGGGGGTATATTTGGAGGGGAGGGGTGATGGTAATTGCAGTGCAATCGATGACCCACTGAGAGAAAAACAAGGCCTCAAGGTTGGACACGGAAGCCTACTAGGCCTCCGAATATGCGACACGAATTAACCGACGATTTTGTATACAGCAAAATATATACAGCAAAGTGTTCTTTTCTTTGAAGGCTTCATTTTGTTTTCTGTAAACATCGAGATGATATGCTTTACCAAAAAGCTCTAATTTGGTCTCATCTCTCCACAGGATATTCTCCCATAAAGATTTTGGCTTGTTCAGGTGTGTTTAGGCAAACTCCAGTCAGGCTTTCTCATGTCTCTCTCAGCAGTGGGGTCCTCCTGGGTCTCCTACCATAGAACCCCCTTTCATTGAGTTTGCGACGGATGGTGTGAGTTGAAACTGGTGTTTCTTGTGTCTGAAGGTCCGCTTCAATCTGTTTGGCAGTTGATCGAGGTGCTTTCTCCACCATTCGAACAATCCTTCGCTGCAATCTTCGATCAAGTTTTCTCTTGCGGCCACGTCCAGGGAGGTTGGCTACAGTGCCATGGGCCATAAACCTCCTGATACCATTGCTTACAGTTGGACACAGGAACATCAAGATCTCTGGAGATGGACTTGTAGCCTTGAGATTGTCCATGCTTGGGTACAATCTTTTGTCTGACCTCCTTATACAATTCTCTGGTTTTCTTTCTTTTCTACATGCTCATCACGGTACACACGGTGACACAAAACAGCAGAATGACTCCTTTTCTCTATTCAAACTGGTTGAATGAGCGATTTTTATATTGCAGGCACAGACAATTCACCACAGGTGAGTTCAATATCCAAAGTAAAGTAGAATCACCTGCTTGAAATCCAATTATTTCTAACAACTTCTAAAAGATGCCAATAATATTTTCCAGGCCATTTTAGGATTTCTGTGTGGAATAAGTTGAGATTTCGTAATTTTTTCAGCTTTTTTGTTTTGTTCCACTGAAAACCAAAGAAATACAAATGTGGATACCAAAAGATTTTTTTATTTCAACAATTTTGCGGAAAGAACGGTGCATTATTTGAAAAAAGTGCAAGTGTGCCAATATTTTTGGCTACGACTGTATATATTGTATGTGATATGTGATAGCTCACCTACTCTTTACCAAAGACACCGTGGGGTCTTTAACATCCAGCTACTAATGTGGACAGACGGGACATACAGTTATAATATCCATCGTGGGACGGTGCACACATTTATAAATCGCCCTGCTTGTGAAACACCGAGATGCACAATTTGCAGCTGGGTCTGGATTCGAACCCAGGCTAGACAGCCCAGAGGGGAGTTTGCATACCTGCAGGGCCTCGGCCATCCCACATTCCCACCATACGTGAGCAATTCAACAGAAAGAAAAAAAAAACCGTCGACATTTTGGTAATATTGCAAGCAGGTTCAAAGCAGTGAAACCACTTCGCCCCCAGTCCAGTTGCACCACTAGTTGACTCATTAGATACTATGTGGAATAACTCTGCAATATCAAAGTTACAAGCATTCTCCCCATTTAATTTGGGTTCTATTATTTATAATATGGGACTCTCTTGTGCGCAGCTTGCATTGTACGTGCTTCAAATCTTCACTGAGAATGTTCATATAACGTCGAATAACCTCCTGGCCAATTACTTGTTGCTTCCTCCGTGGGAAATTTTGGATGATAAAATGTTGGTCGACATTGGTGTTTGTAAGCTAAAAATAGGCAAGCACACCAGGCTATATTCCATTTTGTTTCAGCTGATTTCAACTCTACATGAGCGTCAATTCAAGTTCCTACCTGCAGCCTCTTTTTGAACGAGTTCAGTGTTGGATGACACTGTTCTTTTGTTCTTATACTCCCATGGTATACCATTCCAGTAGCCTTCCTTACATTGCGCTTGAAAATTAATAGCGCAATATTTACAAAAATAGATTTATGGCACTTAAATATATTTTTAACGAAATTCGCTTCGAAAATAAGTGTTATACCAAGGATCAAGAAAGCCTTTTTCGAAGCTTCCATTAAACTAATGGAACAGGTATTCTTCCGACAGGTATTCTTTTCCTGCCACTTTCATTGCATCTGCTGAACTGACATATGATAATTAGCCTCATCATTTTACATCCTTTTAACTTAAATGAACCAGACAGCACGTTCAGAAAGATAGATGGGTATAGGCTACCTAAATTTACCTGACATTGAGGCATGTTCTTGATTGAAGGCTCTAGCTGGGACAACAATGATGTACTCACCTTATCATTTATTTATCCATTTAATGTGCATCCGCCATTGTTCTTGGAAAAATAAATCACAGAGAAAAAAATGCTTCAAAGAAAAGTTACTTTTCTGCTGTCATTTTGCCCTTGGCCATCGGAGAAAAACATATTTTCGCCTATGTTTTAAAATATTTAGGCCCATGAAACCTCTTGTATGACAACAATAACAACAACAGCAGCAGTAGCAGCATGATTACAATTCAAAACGAGAAAACATCTGAAAATGCAAATCCCGTCCGAGTCCGTTTGTATTCAGACGTCTTATTCATCCTCTTCTTCATTATGCTCAAAATAATGAACAGAGTTTCAAAAAATACAAAATGAAAATTGATGATTTTATGCACCCTTGACCTTTGAGCATTAGATCTAAAAAAAATAATCAGTTCTAGCTTTTCATTGGTGAACCAATTATGTTGTGACGAGTTTATGCGACGCTGACCTTTAACCTTTTGACAAAATTATTAATTTCCCTTGTTCGTATCATCATCATAAAGCTTTCGTGAAATTTTGATGACTATAGCTCAAATGGTAAAAAAAAGTTACGGCCCGGACAGACAGACAGACAGAGACAGACACGCACACACACAGAGAGACACACAAACACAGAGACAAACAAACACACACACAATTACAAAACCCTGTCTCCTGCTGTGCAGGGGATGTGCTAAGTACAAAATTATACAACCAATTGGTGATTTGTGGTGTTATTAACTTTTCACCTCATTTTGTACTGTGCTCACTACATTGGGATGGCAGATGGATGTTCGAAGTGTGCACAATCGCCATGAAGCTGTCTAGCCTGGGTTCGAATCCTGACCCAGCTATAAACTGTCATCCCGGTGTTTCATAATGTGTGTGCCATCCCTCGGATGGATTCTACAAGAACATCTCATCTGCTAGCATCCTTTGGTGGATGTTAAAGACCCCACGGTGTGCTTTGCAAAGAGTGGGCGAGCTATCACTGGCACCATGAACAAATAACAAATTCCCGCCGTAACCAGCAGAGGGCATTACATCAGCCGCCCAGCCGCGTTCCCAGCCAATGATGCTACCCCACAGCCTTGTGCTTCTCCATACGAACGAAAAAGACTACATTGGGAAAGGGCAATGTCTTCCCTCACCCTGCTCCTCCAGGGAGGTCGAAACAGGAGACAAACTAATTCAGAAACAACAGCACATTCGAATGAGTTTTCAATGAATCAAACTTTACCCGAAGAACATCTCTTTTGACCTGTGTTCGAAAAGTGAAATTCAGCATCTTCTGCAGTGCGCGCATAATCACATAAAAGTCATAGAAACCTCCAGTTGAGAAGACAATTCTCAGCTGTCATCAAAACCAGGTAGCTTGAAATGCACATGGTAAACAAAGCTCAAGAGACGGTAGAATAATCTGTGTGCGTTACTGTCTAAAATTCGGAAAATGGCCCACTGTGGCTCCGCTGCAGCTCCGTGGTCTCATTTTCTTCTACAGCTATTGTAGTATGGCAGATCGGTGCAGGAATTGTGCCTTTGATGATACAAGCATGGCATTTGGCACACAGTCAGAGTATGTCCTAAGAAAGATATTTGGCTATAGGGCCATCGCAGATTTGTCCTTTTTTGAAAAAATGGCCGCCATTGTTGTCACAGGACAAATCTGCGATGGCCCTATAGCCAGATATCTTCCTTAGGACATACTCTAACTGTGTGCCAACTCTCGTGCTTGTATCATCAAAGGCACAATTCTCCCAAATATTTCACCTATCTGCCGTACTAAAAATTGGGCGCCATTTTTATTGGACACATCTGTGATGACTCTAATTGCCAGAATATTTAACTGTGTACTAAATACCATGCTTGCATGATTCAAACAACAGTTTATACAAATTAATATTCCATATAACATCTACCATATACCATAATATACCATATAAATGGCGGCCATTTTTAAAACATTGTTGTCACAGGACAAATATATGATAACCCTATAGTTAGGGGTCTTTAATTATGTGCCAAATGTCAAGCTTGTATGACCACAACAACAGTTTATACACAGTAATGTACTAAATATATGTCAAATAACAAGCAATGGAGGCCATTTTGAAAAATGGCCGCCATTGTTATCACAGGACAAATCTGCGATGGCCCTATAGCCAAATATCTTTCTTAGGACATACTCTAACTGTGTGCCAACTCTCGTGCTTGTATCATCAAAGGCACAATTCTCCCAAATATTTCACCTATCTGCCGTACTAAAAATTGGGCGCCATTTTTATTGGACACATCTGTGATGACTCTAATTGCCAGAATATTTAACTGTGTACTAAATACCATGCTTGCATGATTCAAACAACAGTTTATACAAATTAATATTCCATATAACATCTACCATATACCATAATATACCATATAAATGGCGGCCATTTTTAAAACATTGTTGTCACAGGACAAATATATGATAATCCTATCGTTATGGGTCTTTAATTATGTGCCAAATGTCAAGCTTGTATGACCACAACAACAGTTTATACATAGTAATGTACCAAATATATGTCAAATAACAAGCAATGGAGGCCATTTTGAAAAATGGCCGCCATTGTTATCACAGGACAAATCTGCGATGGCCCTATAGCCAGATATCTTCCTTAGGGCATACTCGAACTGTGTGCCAACTCTCGTGCTTGTATCATCAAAGGCACAATTCTCCCAAATATTTCACCTATCTACCGTACTAAAAATTGGGCGCCATTTTTATTGGACACATCTGTGATGACTCTCATAGTCAGAATATTTAACTGTGTACTAAATACCATGCTTGCATGATTCAAACAACAGTTTATACAAATTAATATTCCATATAACATCTACCATATACCATAATATACCATATAAATGGCGGCCATATTAAAAACATTGTTGTCACAGGACAAATATATGATAACCCTATAGTTATGGGTCTTTAATTATGTGCCAAATGTCAAGCTTGTATGACCACAACAACAGTTTATACCCAGTAATGTACCAAATATATGTCAAATAACAAGCAATGGAGGCCATTTTGAAAAATGGCCGCCATTGTTATCACAGGACAAATCTGCGATGGCCCTATAGCCAGATATCTTCCTTAGGGCATACTCTAACTGTGTGCCAACTCTCGTGCTTGTATCATCAAAGGCACAATTCTCCCAAATATTTCACCTATCTGCCGCACTATTGAAGGCTTTTAATAATATAATATTTTCCTCGGCAATGGTTGCATGTTGTGCCTTAATGGGAGAACATCGCCGAGAGGGTTTGCAACCATAAGCTGGTGAGGTCACGAGCAAATATTCAACTCTCCATATTCACCGTGACCCTGAACAAGCTGCACAGAACCGATAGTGTGAAAACTGCAGAACGCAGGAACATTGAACAAAATACAAATGTTAAAGTAACCCCCTGCTATCCCTTGAATTCAAATATTAGCCACGTCGGGATGGATGGCAAAAGACGTTCACCATTTATCGCAGAGATCCATGTAGAATTTCTCGCATGCAATAATCTGCGACTTCTGATCCTCCAGGTTGGCTAGGTTTTCGTTGCTGAGCACGACGATTCAGCAATGCAATGCGCGTTTAAAGTTGCGCATTCTCATGTGCATGTAATTTCATAAAAAAAAAAAAAAAATGGATTTCACATTATTGTGATCGTAAAACAAATGCTGGGTGCATTGAACAATTTATAAGCCGAATCGATTTTCTTCCGAGCTAATGGAGCCTGTTGACAATCTTTAAATGTTGCCGCATCATTCACTTGTGTCTAAGCAGGATTTCAGAAATAATTTTATACAAATGTCATTAATTCGTTATCTTCAGCAATTTCAGTTTATTCTCCTCAATTCTACAAACGCCAAATGGATAAGGATTATGAAATCCAAATAGATTCCATGTGCACAAACGAAGAAGGCAGAGGGCAGCGACGGTGGCTAATTGAGGAAAAGGAGACATAGGAAACGGAGGAAGGAGACAAGAAAGGTCAAGAGTGTGATGGTGCGAGATGTGAAGGTGAATGTAAAATGGAAAAGATGGGAAAAGAGAAAACAGTAATTCACGGGATAATGGAGGTAAGACAGGGAAATGTATTGTGATGATGGGCTGGAGGTTTTAAAGGATTCTGAAAGACCTCCAGTAGATAAAAACAACTTATATGACTAAACCTACAGGTGCGTAGATGATAAACATCTGTTGGATAGAATATACACAGTGCCTTCAGAAAGTATTCACACCCCTTCACTTTTTCACATTTTGTTGTGTTACAGCCTCAATTTAAAATGGATTCAATTGAGATATTTTTTTTGTCATTGATCTTCACATGTTACCCCATAATGTCAAAGTGTAATTTTTGACAAATTCATTAAAAATAAAAAGCTGAACTGTATTGAGGCAATAAGTATTCAACCACTTTGCTAAGACACTCCAAGTTGAGCTCAGGTGCATCCAAAATACTTTGATCATCCATGGCATGTCTCTACAACTTGATTGGAGTCCATCTGTGGCCAATTCCATTGATCGGACATGATTTAGAAAGAAACACACCATTCTATATAAGGTCCCACATTTGCAGTGCATGTCAGAGCAGAAACTCTACCATGAAGTCCAAGGAACTGCCCATATAAATCTGAGATATATTTGTGAGGAGGCTGTTGTAGTTGTAATATCTCTGCACTCAATTAAGATAGACAGACAGAGACTACCACTTTCTGGTCAAAGATTTAATCAACTTGTTGGAACAAACTTGCATTTACACCAAGTACCTCATGGAACACACAGCACACAACACATCAAGCAAGTTTCTTGGATCAAGCATAATAATAATAATAATAATAATAATGCATTTATTTTATATAGCGCTTTTCAGGAAGCCCAAAGACGCTTTGACAGAGTGCAAAACATAATGCATAGCAAAACATAAAAACAATTGCAAAAAAAGAAGAATCAATAGGGAAATATTCAAAGCACAAAGGAGGGAGAAGGAGAGGAGATAGTCAGGGGTTAGATGCTGTGGGTTAAATGTTGAATGCAGTGTTGAACAGGTGGGTCTTGAGTGATGTTTTGAATGTGGTGAGTGAGGAGGAGTCTCTGATGGTGTGAGGTAGCGAGTTCCAGAGGGTGGGAGCAGCGATGGAGAAGGCCCTGTCCCCCCAGGATCTAAATTTGGTCCGGATGGGGGGGGGGGGGTCAGGAGGTTGGTACCAGCAGAGCGGAGGTTGCAGGTGGGAGTGTGTCTGGAGAGGAGGTCAGCCAGGTAGGATGGGGCCAGGTTATGGAGGGCTTTGTAGGTCAAGAGGAGGATTTTGTACTGGATTCTCTGGGAGATGGGGAGCCAGTGAAGCTTGTAAAGGACGGGGGTGATGTGGTCACGGGTCCGGGAATGGGTGAGTAGACGGGCAGCGGAGTTCTGAATGTATTGGAGTTTATTGGTGATTGTTGAGGGTGAACCATAAAGGAGGCTATTGCAGTAGTCCAGATGGGAAGTGATGAAGGCGTGGATGAGGGTTTCTGCAGCCACGGAGGAGAGGGATGGACGGAGACGGGCGATGTTTTTCAGGTGAAAGAAGGCTGTCTTTGTGATCTGTTTCGTGTATTTGTCGAAGGAGAGGGTTTGGTCAAAGATGATGCCAAGATTCCGGATGTGAGGGGAGGTGGATACTGGGATACCGTCGATGTTGAGGGCAAAGTTATGGGTGGATTTTATGAGCGTTTTTGGGCCAATGATGATTATTCCAGATTTATCATAGTTAAGTTTGAGGAAGTTGATTTGAAGCCAGGATTTTATTTCAGTGATGCAGTTTGTCAGGATAGAGTGGGTGGCGGTGGAGATGGACTTGGTGGAGATGAAAAGCTGGATGTCATCGGCGAAGCAGTGGAATTGGAGACCATGACGGCGGATTAAGTGACCGAGGGGGGACAGGTAAAGGATGAAGAGGAGGGGGCCAAGAACTGAACCTTGGGGGACACCTTGGGGGAGGGGAGCAGTGGGGGATTTGCAGTTATTGATGGAGATGAACTGGCGTCTGTCAGAGAGGTATGATTTAATCCAAGAGAGGGCAGTGCCGGTAATGTTAAAGGTGGTTTCAAGTCGGGTGAGGAGGATGGTGTGATCGATGGTGTCAAAGGCGGCGCTGAGGTCGAGGAGGACGAGAATGTTGAGGTTGCCAGCGTCAGAGGAGAGGAGAAGGTCGTTGGTGATTTTGAGGAGAGCAGTTTCAGTACTGTGGTTGGAGCAGAATCCGGATTGGAATGTTTCATACAGGTTATTGGCAGAGAGGTGATGTTTGAGTTGAGTGGCTACAGCGCGTTCCAAAACTTTTGACAGAAAGGGTAGGTTGGAGATGGGTCTGAAGTTGTTTAGGGTGTCAGGGTTTAGTCCAGGTTTTTTCAGAATGGGGGTAACAGCAGCAATTTCGAGGGACGGTGGGACGATGCCTGTAGACAGGGAGGAGTTTATTGTTGCAATGATAAGTGGAGAGAGAGCAGGAAGGGAGGCCTTGACAAAGCTGGAGGGGATGGGGTCAAGAGTGCAGGTGGCAGTTTTCATTCCTCTGAGGAGTTCAGAGAGGTCAGTAGGGGAGACTGGGGAGAATTGAGACAGGGGATGGCAGGATAAGGGGGGGCAGTTGGTTTGAGGGGGAGCGGGTGCGGCGGTGGTCAAGCTGTTGTAGATGTTTTAAATTTTGCGTTGGAAGAATGAAAGGAAGGAGATTCAGTTGTCTACTGTGAATGACTGGGTGGTGGTGTTCAGGGGGCTGAGGAGTTTGTTTATTGTAGAGAAGAGTGCTTTTGGGTTTCCGGAGCCAGAGTGGATAATTAGATCTAGGGAAGGGTATAAAACAATTTCTAGAGAGATAAAAGTTCCCAAGAGTACAGTGAGCTCCATGATTAGGAAATGGAAAGAATATGGAACAACACAGACTCTTCCTAGGGCTGGCAATATGACTTGGCTGAACCATCAGGCAAGAAGGGCCTTGGTCAGGGAGGTGACCAAGAACCCAATGACCATTCTGACAGAACTACAGAGTTTCTTTGCTGAGATGGGAGAACCTGCCGGAAAGTCAACAGTCTATGCAGCACTTCACCAATCCAGGCTTTATGGGGGAGTGGCCAGACGGTAGCCACTCTATGCTACTCATGGGTATGCGGGTGTCTTCTGATACCTCAGGGAGATGGATGCCCCTGCCTTAATGTCCCTGCATAACCCCAGGTCACCTGTGGGCAAGGTGTAGTACCTGTCAGCCCCCCTTACTAGGATAACAGTCCGCAGCCATGCAGTTTATATGGCAGATGGCTCTGCACATCTTGTGGATGAGAGTCCAGTTGACTCCAACAGCACGGGTGGAAGAGGGTGAATTCCCCAATGGCCAGCAGAGAGAGGGAGAGGAGTGGCGACCCCAGTCTATACCACACACTTACCTGTGTGTACCAGCCATAGAAAGGCAATGCCATCATTGCCCGAGGAGACTCGACATCATCATGAAGAAAAGGCACATGACAGCACGCCCGGAGCTTTCAAAAACGCAAATAAAAGGACTTTGAGAGCATGCGGCAAAATATTCTGTTGTCTGATGAGATTAAAATTGAACTCTGCAGCCTGAATGCCAAGTGCTATGTCTGGCGGAATCCGACCACAGCTCATCACCCATCTAACACCATCCCTGCTGTGAAGCATGGTGGTGGCAGCATCATGTTATGGGGATGTTTCTCATCAGCAGGGACTGGGGAATTTGTCAGGATAGAGGGGAAAATTGATTGAGCAAAATACAGAAAAAACCCAGAGGAAAACCTGCTGCTCTCTGCAAGAAAGCTGAAATTGATATGGAAGTTCACTTTTCAGCAAGGCAACGACCCGAAGCACACAGCCAGAGCTACCCTGGAGTGGCTGAGGAACAAAAAGATAAATGTCCTTGAGTGGCCCAGTCAGAGCCCCGACCTAAATCCAATCGAAAATCTGTGGCATGACTTGAAGATTGCTGTCCATCAACGCTCCCCACGCAACTTGACTGAGCTTGAACAGTTTCGTACAGAAGAATGGGCAAATATTGCCCAATCAAGGTGTGCAAAGTTGGTGGAGACCTTTACCAACAGACTCACAGCTGTAATTGCTGTCATAGGTGCTTCCACCAAGTATTAAATCAGGGGGGTGGACACTTATCCAACCAAGATAATCTAGTTTTGTATTTTAAATTAATTTTCTGGGATTCGTCAAATTTGTTTTTCACTTGGAAGTCGTGGGTTACAATGTGTAAATGAGGGTGGAAAAAGTCGAATTTAATGCAATTATATTCCAGGCTACAAGGCGACAAAAGGTGAAAATTTTGAAATGGGGTGTAGACTTTATATAGGTACTGTATCTGTGTGAATATACAGTATGATATATATCTGGGTTGATAGATGATTACATATCTCGGTTGATAGATGATTACAAATCTGGGTGAATATATTGGTCGATTGTCGGCGAGTTATTTATTATTATTATGAAAAAAATTCCAAAATTGCTGCTGCTTTCATTTGAGTATATTGTATGGAGGTGAAGTGTGGGGGGGGGGGGGGGGGGGGAAGGGAGGGGAAGGGAACATGCTTTGTCTATGATTATTTGAAGCTACGTTTCTCAAGTTGTAATGAACAAACCAACGCTTTATCAAGAGTATGTGCCCCCATTATTATTGATTGTATGTACTTATAGAAATGAAAAAAAAGGTTTGCTCTTCTTGGTCTCCTGTGAGTATATAGTCTGATAACGTTTTTGAAGACCTCACGTTCCAAGAATGACCCATGCAGGTTGATCCCCAAGGCAGTTAAATGTAAATTGAGCGAGGTGCACAATTGTTATTACCAGAATCACTATTAATTTTGAAAGCGAATTTGCTGAGTAAAATAAAACAATCATTGTATTATTTACCAAAAGGAATTAAGTTTTCTCTAGAATGTAGAGAAATTCAAATTTCAAAGGCTGAGAATTATCGTCAATATCAATATTTATACTTCACAAAGTTGCATTAAAATGTCACACCCGTGCCCGAAGGAAGTGGTTCAGTTTGGGATTTTAAATATGATAAAGGCAAAGTCTAGAAACGAACTAAACCCATTAGAACAAGCGTTACGCCTAGGTCCCCCGTCGGTGAAGTGATGTGAGTTGACAAAGTGGAAGACGCAAGGCGGCCATCTTGGATTTTGACGTGGCGACTCAATTTACAATAGCGTTCTTCCTTATGCATAGATACACCCACACACCAGATTAGAAGTTAGTAGTTCGTTTATTTTTTGAAGATATTCCGCTCAAAAGGTTCAGACATATATATGGTGGCGGCCATCTTGGATTTTGACGTGGCGACCCAATTTTCAATAGCGTTCTTCCTTATGCGTAGATACACACACACCAGATTAGAAGTTGGTACTTCGCTTATTTTTCAAGACATTCCACTCACAAGGTTCAGACATTTACTTTTCAAGATATCGCGCTCACAAGGTTTAGATATGGTGACAGCCATCTTGGATTTTGACGTGGCGACCTAATTTTCAAAAGGGTTCTTCCATATGCCTAGTTGCACCCACACACCAAATTAGAATTCGGTCCTTCGCTTACTTTGATAAAGATATTGCAGTGCACGTATGCACGCACGCACGGACGCACGGACTCACACACGGACTGAGGGGAAAACCATAGTCCCCCTTTCGCTCTGCGGTGTGACGGGGGAAAATTATCCTTTGGAACCCCTTACAATTATCTTTTAGAACCCTCAGAATTACCCTTTAGAATTACCCTTTAGAATTACACTTTAAAATTACCCTTTAGAATCACACTAGAATTACCCTTTAGAATTACCCTTTAGCATTACACTTTAAAATTACCCTTTAGAATTACCCTTTTGAATTACCCTTTAGAATCACACTAGAATTACCGTTTAGAATCACACTAGAATTACACTTTGGAATTACCCTTTAGAATCACACTAGAATTACCCTTTAGAATTACCCTTTAGAATTACCCTTTAGAATTACCCTTTTGAATTACCCTTTAGAATTACCCTTTAGAATCACACTAGAATTACCGTTTAGAATCACACTAGAATTACACTTTAGAATCACCCTTTAGAATTACCCTTTAGAATTACACTTTGGAATTACCCTTCAGAATCACACTAGAATTACACTTTGGAATTACCCTTTAGAATTACCCTTTAGAATTACCCTTTAGAATTACCCTTTAGAATTACCCTTTAGAATTACCCTTCAGAATCACACTAAAATTCTCCTTTAGGATTACCCTTTATAACCCAACAGCAGAGTAAAAGTGATAGTGAGACCACGGGGATTGGGAGAAGGACACATGGGAGTGAACCAGCTGCACACAAGCTGAATTAAACACAACAAGAAGAGAAAGGGGAAAGTGGGGAAGAAACTAAAGGAAGAAACCAACTGAGAACTAATAGATTAAAGGATGTGATAGAGATAGAGATAGAGATAGAGATAGAGATAGAGATAGAGATAGAGAGAGAGAGAGAGATAGAGAGAGAGAGAGGGGGGGAGGGGGAGGGGGAGGGGGAGGGGGAGGGGGAGGAGGGGGGGGGAGGGGGAGGGATGCAAAATAAATGACCATATCCTGGAAAAGGTTACTTACTTACTTACTTACTTATCCTCTTTGTCCCAATGGGACATGAGGCCTGGAAAAGGTGAGTGCTTGGGAATGGGGTAATTTTGGATAGAAGAGATCATGAGTATGGATGGGGGTAACATGAGGAGGTAGTGGCGAACAGATGAACAGAAGCCCGAGATGAAAGAATGGGACTGAACAGACTGGGGAAGTTGTTTCCACAGATGAGAGAAAAGAGGAACAAAAGAGTGGAGATGAATGGTGAACATGGATCCTGGGAGTTAACAAGAAGATGGTTACTGGCAGACAATGTACACCCTGTAGAAAAGAATCCGGCGAGGGACAGAGCCAAGAGAAAGCAGAGGGTGCGGGACCAAAAAGGAGGTGGTAGAATACAGAGGCCACCACTGCAATGTGAAAATAACAGGATAAACACTCAGCTCATCACATGAGATCCCAATGCTTTTGAGGGTCTTGGTTTCTGCATCATCAAGAAGGGCAAGATGCGAGGCAGGGCCGCCAGCCCAAAGTGGAGAGCAGTACTCCATCAAGCTGCCAATGAAGGCCTTGTAAATTGTCAAAAGTTCAGACTGGCCAAGGAAAGACCTTATATGGGTTAACCTCAGCACGCGAGAGGTAGCGGAGGATAAACATCTGCATGAGGAGCTAGAGGAGAGTTATTATCTTTGGTATGCGAGTGGTAACGGAGATTTAATATCGGTATGCGATGGGCAGTCAATTGTTATTATTGGCATGGGGTAGGTTGAGGAGGGTTGACATCAGCATGTGAGAGGTAGGGGGGTCTTAACATTGGCATGAGAGAGGTCGGGCAGGGTGGTCATTGGCAGGTGATAGCTAGGGGAAGGTATCACAGGAATGGTAGAGGTCGATGTGAGCTAACATTGACCTCTGTGAAGGTTTGATTCATTTTAATGGTTTGTGGAAGCATACAGGCTTGCCTGGTGAAATTACAAAGCTCGTTATTTATTCTTTGAATTCCAGGTTTCAGTAACCACCAGCTATGTTAAATACTGTACGCCTGAAATTACTACAAGTGGAGGGTTAACATCAGTATGCATGATATGAACCCTCCATTTGTAATATGCACGCCTTTTCTGTTTTATCCCCACTTTACCCTTCCTCCTATTGCTGTGTTTCATTCAGCTTATTCACCCATGGTGTCCTTCTCCACCTCCCATTGATCTCACTCTCACTCCGACTCTGCCGTTGGCGTTTCCTCCTTTCCATGCTGTTCCTTTCCATTCTGCACTAGCTGTTTCACGAGCTTCAATCATATATGCAAAAACAAACAAGTGTCATTTCTTGCAATATGACCTTTAAAGAGCTTTTCAGGACACATCTTAATTAAAGAACAAACTAGAAAGTATAACTTGATGCAAAGGCATCAATGGATATGCCTCCGCCGACGTTAGATGTCAACCCGCTGTAAAGTTTGATCTCAATTAAAGGTGACATGAAAAAGTAAAGGTCAATTGAGACAGAGCGCAAGGCAGAAAAGTCAGATAAGGAGAAGAGAAACAACACCAGATGGTTATGCTTGAGTTATGTTAACTCATAACTTGAGTTATGCTCTGCAAAATTCTTTTCAAAGGAAAAATAACATTTGACCTTTGACCTGTTCAATCTAAAGTTTAATCGGTACATCTTTGTATTAGAGGTTCATGAGTTATTTCAGTTACAGATTTTTATTTGAAGGGCACTTGATCATAGGCCTTTTACATTTTTGAACCCAAAATTTCATCAGTTCATCTTTGCATTACCGTCCATAGTTGATCCAAGTTTGGTCAATATCCGTTTAGTAGTACAGAAGTTATCACGGTAACGAAAATCTGATATTTTCAGATAAAGGTCACATGACCTTTGACCCCAAAGTCAAATCAGTTAATCTTTGCGTCAAAATACACCTTTGTCTTTGCGTCAATATACACCAAGTACGATAAAAATCCGTTCAGCATTTCACAAATTATCGTGGTAACAAAATCATCACGCCTGGACGGACGAATGGACGGACGGACAGACAGACGGACAACCAGAACTTCCCCTTGTAAGGGCCACACTTCAAAATGGCAAAGATAATTTTTGAATAGCTTTTGAGAAATGGAGGCCTTACCTTTAGCCCAACAAAGAAAAATCCTTTTTCATTATAAAAGGTGGAAATGAGCTGCAAAGTCCTTTAGCGATCTTATTAGGAATCAAACCATGAATAATTACAGGCATATTAAAAACATAATGAAAAGTAAATATGACATTGAAATAATGAAAAGGCAACTGTGTGCGATGCCTGTATTTGTGAAACATTGGAGCATTCATTGAAGTTGCATTTGCAACTTAATGATGTGGGTAATCTTTTCATATCAAAAAAAGATCGAGTTAAAATTTTGATAATGATCACTTAGAGTAATAATTTTCAGCTTTTGTATTCTGGCTTTTGTTTGGTTTTAAGAAAAAGCCATTGGGCTCTGCAGTATAACTCATATTTATTGTTGTTTATTATTTAAGTACAGTATAACATATTTATCATAATTATAACTTCAATTGAAAAATCAGATTACCGTCCCACTGGGAGTGTGGAGATTGCACAATATTTGCTGCAAAACGTATAGTCTGTAACTGTATATTGCTAGACGACTCTATAGATGTTTGTGTCGTGCGTGTCTAAAGGGGTCTAACGGTCTACACTCTACAGTGTCGAAAGGTTTACAGGTCTAAACGGTATAAGGTTTCTAAAGGGTGTAAATGTCTAAGGTGTCTTAAAAGGTCTACATGGGTCTAAAGGGCATTTTTCAATAGTCGTTAGGGGTCTAAGTGTCTAAAGGGGTGTATGGATTTGAAAGGGTCTAAAAGGGTATAAAGGGTCGAAGGAGTCTGAAAGTTTGAAAGGGTTTAATGGGTCTAAAGCGACTAAAGGGTCAAGGGGTCTAAACAGTCGAAAGGGTGTGAGGATCTTAAGGGGTCTAAGATATTTAAAGGGGTCTAAAGGGTCTCAATGAGTCTAAAGGGTGTAAAGGTCTAAAGGGTTTAAGCAGTCCATAGGGTATATACTGTCTATAGGGGTTTAAAGAGTCACAAGGGGTCTATGGGGTCTAATGGGTGATTATTACAAAGTTAGGGTTTAAAGATGGGTTTAATGAGGGTTTAATTATTTGGGTTTAATTAATGGGTTTAACCCATTAATTAACCATTAATTAACATTAATTAATTAACCCATTAATGGGTTTAATGAGGGGTTTAAAGAGTCAATGCGATTTAGTGATTTGTAAGGGTCCATGGGGTATGAAGACTACATTCCAATAGTAGTTACGGTTTGGAGGGTTATAAAGGGATCCAATGGGTAAATGGGGGGGATTTAAAGTGGGATTTAAAGGATCAAATGTGTCAAATGCATCAAAGGGTCTTTAAATGGTTAAGGGGTCTAAATGTCTAAAGGATTAAGGGTCTCAGCAGTCTGAAGGTTTAAAGGTATGTTCCAATAGTACGTACTTAATAGACATCGTCATGGTGCAAAGACAGTAAAACAGTACACACACACCTGCGAATTATTACATTTTTTTTACTGCGAGTAGACGTACACATGCAATTCTGACAATTATTCACCCCCCCCATTCACGGAAAGCCCTCATTCCATTCTCATCCAAAGCCTCAACCTTCCCCTGTCCTCACCATTCACCTCCCAACCCTAAGGCATCAATCCCCTCTCCACTTCAAGCTTTTAAACCTTTCCCCACCCCAACTCCTCAACACCCCCTCCACTGAAAGTCCTACACCACACTCCTCCCACCTTTACCCCCTCCTCACCATCCTCTTGCTCACAGAAGCAAACAGGAATTTCCACATCGAAATCTTTCCCTATCATGCGATCAATAACTTCACAGAGACCTGTCACGATCGCATGTCCAACTCACAATTTTAAGAGAAAATAGTCGGAAATAATAGCAAGGACTTGCGTAACCTCTGCAGTAAAGAGGCTGCTCGGGAGAGCATGGCAATTGTGAATTTTCCAGCTTCGAAGATTTATTTGACTTCACATCACAGTAAGCACCAAAATGGCGGCCGTAGTATCGAAATTGTTTGTGGAGTAAGGTGAACTATGCAACCAATGGGTGGAATGTGGACGCATGGATTCGCACACGGACGGACGCATGCACGGCTCATTTTATGGTATAGATATTGTAATATGGGTCGACCGAGGCTGGACCTAAAAGGGGATATAAAAACGAAAAATACCTACCATGTGTTTAAAGGAGTCCGACAGTCCTGGAAAATAGAGTTCCTTCTTTTTACATCAGCCACCAAAGGTGAACGGAGGTAATGTTTTCACACCTTGTGTCTGTCTGTTTGTTTGTTTGTCTGTCTGCCTGTGAACAGGATATCTCCAAAAATATGTGAACGGTTTCAGGCGAAATTTGGTGGAGAGATTGGGAGTGTGACAAGGACGAAATGATTCGATTTTGGTGAAGATTTGGATACAGATATTGGAATTTTTAAGTGATTCTTCACCATTGAGTGATAGGGCAAAAAATGATAAATAACACAATATCGCAAGTTAAGGACGGATTCGGATGATGATTCGGTGGGTGTGTGAAAAGGAGGAATTTATTCAATTTTGGTGAAGATCCAGATCCAGATTCCAGAAAATTTTAAATTGAATAAGTTGAATTAAGAAATTGAATTAAATTAAATTGAATTAAGAATTTTTTTTTTTTTAGGTGATTCTTCACCATTGAGTGATAGGGTTAAAAATATATATAGTATGGTATTTAAAAAAGTTGTGGACGGATTATGACAAAACTTGGTGGATGAGTCGAGTAAGTGACAAAACCAAGCCGATTCGATTTTGGTGAAGATCTGGATCCCAATTCTAGAATTTTAAAAATGATTCTTCACCATTGAGGGATAGGGCCAAAAACGACATATAGCATGGTATTTAAAAAGTTGTGGACGGATTATGACAAAACTTGGTGGATGAGTTGAGTAAGTGACAAAAACAAGCTGATTCGATTTTGGTGAAGATCCGGATTCCAATTCTAGAATTTTAAAAAGTGATTCTTCACCATTGAGGGATAGGGCCAAAAACGACATATAGCATGTTATTTAAAAAGTTGTGGACGGATTATGACAAAACTTGGTGGATGAGTTGAGTAAGTGACAAAACCAAGCCGATTCGATTTTGATGAAGATCCGGATCCCAATTCTAGAATTTTAAAAAGTGATTCTTCAGCATTGAGGGATAGGGCCAAAAACGACATACAGCATGGTATTTAAAAAAGTTTTGGACGTATTATGACAAAACTTGGTGGATGAGTTTGAAGAAGTGGCAAAACCAAGCCGATTCGATTTTGATGAAGATCCAGATCCCAATTCTAGAATTTTAAAAATGATTCTTCACCATTGAGGGATAGGGCCAAAAACGACATATAGCATGGTATTTAAAAAGTTGTGGACGGATTATGACAAAACTTGGTGGATGAGTTGAGTAAGTGACAAAAACAAGCTGATTCGATTTTGGTGAAGATCCGGATTCCAATTCTAGAATTTTAAAAAGTGATTCTTCACCATTGAGGGATAGGGCCAAAAACGACATATAGCATGTTATTTAAAAAGTTGTGGACGGATTATGACAAAACTTGGTGGATGAGTTGAGTAAGTGACAAAACCAAGCCGATTCGATTTTGATGAAGATCCGGATCCCAATTCTAGAATTTTAAAAAGTGATTCTTCAGCATTGAGGGATAGGGCCAAAAACGACATATAGCATGGTATTTAAAAAAGTTTTGGACGTATTATGACAAAACTTGGTGGATGAGTTTGAAGAAGTGGCAAAACCAAGCCGATTCGATTTTGATGAAGATCCAGATCCCAATTCAAGAATTTTAAAAATGATTCTTCAGCATTGAGGGATAGGGCCAAAAACGACATATAGCATGGTATTTAAAAAGGTTGTGGACGGATTATGACAAAACTTGGTGGATGAGTTGAGTAAGTGACAAAACCAAGCCGATTCGATTTTGATGAAGATCTGGATCCCAATTCTAGAATTTTAAAAAGTGATTCTTCAGCATTGAGGGATAGGGCCAAAAACGACATATAGCATGGTATTTAAAAAGTTGTGGACGGATTATGACAAAACTTGGTGGATGAGTTGAGTAAGTGACAAAACCAAGCCGATTCGATTTTGATGAAGATCTGGATCCCAATTCTAGAATTTTAAAAAGTGATTCTTCAGCATTGAGGGATAGGGCCAAAAACGATATATAGCATGGTATTTAAAAAAGTTGTGGACGGATTATGACAAAACTTGGTGGATGAGTTGAGTAAGTGACAAAACCAAGCCGATTCGATTTTGATGAAGATCCGGATCCCAATTCTAGAATTTTAAAAAGTGATTCTTCAGCATTGAGGGATAGGGCCAAAAACGACATATAGCGTGGTATTTGAAAAAGTTGTGGACGGATTATGACAAAACTTGGTGGATGAGTTGAGTAAGTGGCAAAACCAAGCCGATTCGATTTTGTTGAAGATCCGGATCCCTTAATTGATTTTTGTAAAATTGCGGCTCGAGGAGGAGCTTAAAATTATATTGCCTGTGGACAACGATATTAGGAAACAAATATACAAGGTATATGCGATTTGAACATTGAACTTGATGAGCTTTGTCCTCAGATAGGCAAAAAGCTGCCATCAGTTTAAGCAACACCAGAAACTGAGAAAAGCTCTGTAGTTTAACTGAGGGTGTGAAGCTTCAAACAAAAGTTGCACATCACTCGCTCAGTGTCCTCACATCTTGAAAGAAGCCAGGACAAGATACAACAGTTCATTCCACGGATGGCTGAACAAAAATGCTCTTCCATTTTGTTGTCATTACTGCTGAGATTAGGTCATTGAAGTACACATCTCAGATTGCCCCATTCTCATTCAATTGGCGCAATGGTCCAGTAACTTTGCAGGTCAGTCCATCTTCCACGTCGCAATTGTTCTGTAGGAACTAATTGATAACCTCTGTTATCTCTGGATGTGTAATTTCATCCTGGGGAAAGGCTCTCCGACCAATGCTCATGAGGTTGACTCCAAAATATTTTCTTGTTACCATAAGCCATTTAGTGGTCTCGTGGCTGATGTTACCTATTTTATGGCTGAGATAAGGAAAGGCTAAGTCTCACGGTGTCTGCACCATCATTACTCTGCAGCGGAGAATTCTATGGACTTGTGCTCTTGTCTGGTGCTGGTGGATACCTTCCAGGAGGCAATGATGTGCAAGAAGGTGGTTCACCTGCGCGGCCTTCTCTTAATGTGCTCTTCAAATCCTCCTATGTCACCACATTATATCCGCTACTGGAAGTGCTGCGGTGTGATGCAGGAGCCTGTAATTGCCAGGCAGCATCAGAGAAGAGTCGAGCTTGCTGTTAGTTTCTGCTTACTTTCAACTTGTTTTGTTGACAAACTGAGATTGTTAAATTCATCCGTTGCCCCCTTGTCCTAAAAAAAAATCCACTTTTCAAGGACATTTTCAAGGCCCCTGCTTTGAAGAGAAAAGACTGCAGTCTTATGACTCTTTGCTTTCCCTTGTATTATATGTACATCGTCTCTGTATCTTTGCCTAATAATATATTATGGCTAAGAGAACCAATTATTGCTGTGCATAGTCATGTGACAACATTTCGAATAGTAAAATGTTGGCTGCAACCTATGATGGTTAAGGGGCATGAGTTATTAAACCAATAGATGCTACATATACAGGTTAGAGAATTATATCCTGAATAGTCAAACAGTCCGTCAAAAATGATGGATTAGAACAGTTTATTCGACGGTGCAGCCTTGTGCGCATGCCAAAGTCTGAAGCCTCGGCCTAGTGTCAGATGAGCTTATATTTTCTTTATTTATTAGACATCCTACAGATGTAAATGAACACTCGTATTACTCTGCGAGCATTTCACCTCCCTGGGCCTTGTATTTATTGTTATTTTAAACAACGCTTCTGTACACCGCCCCTCAGGCTCGGTTTGCAAGCCACCGTCTACAACTCCAATAGAAAAGACATAATTACTCTTTTATGGAAAATGTTTTTCGAGTTCGTTTTATCGTCAAAAATACACCGCAGTGAACACACATTCGTGTTAAAAGATTGGCCTTTAAAACCTACCCTTATGAAGGGGGGCAGACATCTGTACAAACACACAAACTGACCGTGTTTTATATGGTAGATTGGGAGTGTTTGATTAATGTGTTTGTGATTGAAAATTGAAGGAACATTTCCATGACAACTGAATCAGGTTAAAACTCAAAGAGCACAATACCACCTGAGCTATCCAGCTGCAACTTGTGAACATGTTCTGCTTTCACGAGACCGGACTCGTACAACAACCTGCCAGTCACCATGGATAATGGTAATTGAATTTTTCCCTAGCAGACAGATTTCAATGTCAAGTTGGAATGTCTGAGCAGTACCCAAAGCAATTCATCACGACATCATTTGAGTCTAGCAGTTTGTTGCAGTAGTTGTGCACTTTTCCTTTGACTCGGATCGTGTTTTTTGATTATTTAGCCGAATATAAATAGTTGGAATAGTACTTTACAGGGATAAATGAATGAACCGTTCCTCGGTTGGTTACTAAGCCGTGGACCTGGCCGATAGCAATTGGTGGACATTATAGATCCCACGGTGCCATTCAATGAAGAGTAGCTGAGTTATAACCGCACACTGAACGCATTCCTAATCGTTGCTCTAAACCTGTGAGTAGCAAATGCCCTGGTCGTCTTGGGTACCCATTAACACAAGCTTATACTGCTTGCTGTCTCATATTGCATTTGCTATGCAGGTTCCCACATGATAATTTATTCTAATTCTTGTTGTTTAATTAAAATTAACAGGAAATCAAGTTACATCAAAATTATCTGATTTTAAGAAAATCCAAAAGCTTGTGCTACATATGATAAATTATGTATTTTTTCATATAGAGCCAAGGCCCATGGAAGAGCTAGAACACAGAACTGATCAGGATAAAAGAGAACAAAAGGAACAGTGGAGAGAGAAAGAGAGAGAGAGGGAGGGGGGGGGGGGCGGACACCAACAGCATGGTTGAATGACAAAATGGAAGGAGACTTGGACCAATCATGGGTGTGGGAGGAATGAGGGGCAGGAGGGACGCATGGGGTGGACAAGATGGATACCGAAACAAACTCTCGAGAAGGAAAAACTGGAAATTTGGAAGTCAGTGGGCTTGGGGTTTGGCGGAGGGGTTAACGGGTTCGAAAATACCAGGGTCTGGATGATGGATGATCTGAGATGGTGGTGACCAGCTGTTTTGAAGACTTAAGAGGGAAGAATCAGATTGAAGAGAATGTGGAAGTTGGTTTCACAAGTGGGGAAAAAGAGGGACAAATAAGTGCAGGTGAGCAGTGGTTTTGGATTTTGCCAGTTTCACCAGGATGGGGTTGCTGGTGGACCGTGTGTGTCCTGCATACACCTGGAGGGGAAATGCAAGGAGAGGGCACAGGGTGCAAGGCCAGAAAGGAGGTGGAAGAAGAAAGAGAGACCACCGAAGAAGGGGAAGCAGTATTCCATAAAGCTGCAAATGAAGGCTTTGCAGATAGATAGGTATTCAGGTGTGCCAAGGAAGGACTTTGTACGATGCAGCGCGACTGGCTTTGGAGGCCAAATTTGAAATGTGGTTTGACGAAGAAAGATTATGGCTGATAGCGAGTCTCATGAGTTTGACTGAATGTCCTCAAGAGGAAATAGATTGTTAAGGAAGTAGATCTGGTTGGGGGAGGGGGGGAAATGTACCATACGGTCTTTTCAGGGAGAGAGGGAAGGGGATGGGGAGGAGAAGGAGAGGGAGGAAGATAGTGAGAGAGAGGGAGAGAGTCTGAATTTGAGTTTTGCTTAATTTAGATATCATTATAAGATTATTTTTGACAACTTCATAATGATTATTTTTGACATTCCTACATTTTTGAAAGACATATTGAAGAGTTATGGTGATAATGAAACCAGACAATCATTATGGTTTCAGCATTTCACTGCTGTTGAGTTGAAAAGAAAAGACATCCATTTGATTCTCACATATTTGGTTTGTATTCTTTTTGCAATGTCTCAGTTTACCCTGTATACTTCTAAAAGCTCTTTATTAAGTGAGTCACAATCGGTGTAGATAAATATGAAGTACAACTCTATATTTACTACTTGGAAAAGTACCCGTCATTTTGCTTTTGCTGATGTGTTTAATCAAAAGAGGGCATGTTGTACTTCCACAAACCTAAGATAAGAAAATTGCTCTATTCACTTTTTAATTTGCCCGAGGTTATTTTACATCTGTTTGGAATTCACGTAACATTATCTTCATCAACCATCGTCGCTGCTTATATA
Source organism: Myxine glutinosa (assembly GCF_964187855.1). Taxonomy (NCBI): domain Eukaryota; kingdom Metazoa; phylum Chordata; class Myxini; order Myxiniformes; family Myxinidae; genus Myxine; species Myxine glutinosa. The sequence continues at coordinate 139,917,745 of NC_136263.1, forward strand.
TGGCGGGAGCAAAAACCACTTCCTCCTCACTGAGGTCAGTATTCGATACTTTGGTTTGAACCTCCGCTTAAAATGAGTGAAATGAAACATTCTGAAAATTATGAATTGTTCTCGCTCAGATTTCAACATCACCGTGATGCATATTGTTCAGTTGTTTAAACTTTCTTTATATAAAACTTGCTGGAAGCCCATGGTAAAAATACCGTGATAGAAAAATAAGACAAATGAAAAAAATCACTCATGGAGCGACACTTGGCAAAAGAGAACAAAGTAGAATGGCACTCAGTAGAGCATCCTTTTGACTTCACAAATAATTGGTGGTTCAATTATTTTTACCTGATATGCAAATATTCTTCAAATTAAGTTCATCGGATGAAAAATGTCAATTTCAGAAATTTGGCCTATGTTGACCTTTTGGCCTATGTTGACCTCAAAAATAGTTGGGGGTTGAATTCAGTGACCAGATATACATATCGTCTTCAAATTTTAAGTTAATCAGATGAAAATTTACAATTTTAGAAATTTGGCCTGTGTTGACCTTTTTGCCTATGTTGGCCTCAAAAATAGCTAGTGGTTGGTTTGAGTAAGGTGATATGTAAATCCTATTCAAATTTGAAGTCAATTGGATGAAAATTTAGGATTTTATAGATTTTTTAAAAAGTGGTTGACCTTTGGCCTATGTTTACCTTTTGGCTTATGTTGATCTCCAAAATAGTTGGTGGTTGGTTTCAGTTAGATAGATATGTAAATTTTCAGTCAGATATGTAAATCCTTTTCAAATTTCAAGTCAATCGGATGAAAATTGTGGATTTTAGAAATTCGAAAAAAAGTTGGTTGACCTTTGGCCTATGTTGACCTTTTGGCCTATGCTGATCTCATAAATAGTTTGTGGTTGAATTCAGTAAGCTGATATGTAAATCCTATTCAAATTTCAGGGTTAATCGGATGAAAATTGAGGATTTTAGAAATCTGAAAAAAGTGGTTGAAAAAAGCGTATGTTGACCTTTTGACCTCAAAAATATATAGGATTTTGTCGGACCACAAACTCTACCATTTGGTGAAGTTTCCTGATGATCAGTTTAAAATTATGACCTGTAGGCAAGTATAAGTGGGCGGACAGACAAACACACAAACCGGAGTGATCAACATACTCGTCCAAAAAAATATTTTTTGCCAAGTAACAAGAAAGACGTCGTGCAGAGCACGTTACTTGCAAAATGCACAACTGCCCCCAAAAAAGTTGCAATGGATACATCAAAAAAAAAATTTTTTTTTTTTTTTTGTATACTGAATCGAGGCTCGTGAAAGAGCTAACATTTACTTCACAAACAAATCGACCAGACAAACAAAATATATAAAAAGAGGGAGCGGAAAACAAGATGGGGAGAGAAGGGGAAGCACACAAACACAACATTTGAGAGCAGCGAGATGTGTGGAAGGGAATTGCCCATTTCATTGATATTAAAATTGACAATCTTGATTAAAGTACAGCTCAATCAGATGAACATTGATTATTATTATTCAGATGAAAATTGATGATGTTAGAAATTTAATCTTGAGTTGACCTTTGACATTTTGACCTCAAAAATAGTTGGTTTCCCAATTCATTGATCCACTATGGAATTTATCTTTAATCTCCAGGTTAATGACATGAAAATTGATGATTTTTCAGATGAAAATTGATGATTTTTCAGATGAAAATTGATGATTTTAGAAGTTTGACCTTGAGTTGACCTCTGACCATTACAAATCAAAAATAGTTAGTTTGCCAATTCAGTGACTCAATATTCAAATTCTGTTAAACGTTTAAGTCAATCGGTTGACGATTTTAGAAATTCGTAGATAAATCATCTAGAAAAAATGATGATGTCCGTTGATAAATCAATGGTTAAGAGAAATTGTTGCGCGGGTATTTGATGATATAAGCAGGTTGGCCTGTTTGTTGTTCTTATCTGAATCAATGCCTAATTTTCTCCACAAGCACCAACTTATTAAATAAACTGCACTCTATGTATTTGTACATTGTTATTGTAATTCACATTGAGGTCCACAGATGTCTATAATGTCTTTGCAATGCATGTGATTTATGGACAATTTTCACTATGAGCCTTTGATAAAGGTCATTTTATTTTTTTGATACTTTTTGACATGTTGATGCATTTTCGAAAATGAACTTCATGCCCTTTGCCAAATATCACTTGGCGGTGGTACATCCAATCTCTTTGTGCTACATGCACCGTCTTCCATTCCATTACCGGTATGACTATTTGTACAGAAAGATGACATATGGTCGTCGTGTGAACATGCCGAATGAGAGGCTAGGCAAGAAGATAGAAAAGAGAGCCCTGATACATTTGAACAATGCTGAGGGTGCTTGAGATTCTCGCCATGGAGCCGATTCGGGTGCCTCCGTCAGTGTTGCTTAGCTACATTGCTCAATCTCAAACCCCTCCCTCACTCCATCATGGCACTCTCACTCCATCATGACACTCTCCCTCAGTAGAATCAGTGCCATGTCTATTAGGTGGAATCTTTGCCTCTGCTGGCCATCAGAAGCGGGGTTGGTAGGGGGGAAGGGGTGGAGAAGGTGGGATAGAGTGGTCGGGAAAAGGGGAAGGGAGGGGAGGGGAGATTGTGTCTTCAGAATGTGCTGCTTTCTCGAAAAATATTACACAAACAATGTCATGTGCTTGTCCAGAAAGCAGTTTGCAGTGTCAATATAGCCACTGGGGATTTGTTGAGATAACTTCATTGGGCAAGTACTGGTGGCGTGCTTCCGAGAGCTGGACTTTCAGTTGACATTGGTCACCAAACAAACTCCTCAAGAATACGCATTGCAGGTAAAGAACAATCAGATTATTCCCCACCTGCCAGGAAACTCATTCTTTCCTCAAATGTAATCTCATAAAGTTTCGTGCTCAAGCTCAGCTCGGCAAGTTTTCTGGAAATTTCCTATCTCACCGCTGCCAGGCTCGAGCGGAGTTCATGGAGTGGCTTCACTAGCAGCGCATGTGATCAGGCCTCGTTGGCAGGTTTCAGACACAGGAGGGCATGGGAGAACGACCCAAGGCGCCGCCACAGGCATTTTTCACTGTCTGAGCACACAATCACATTTAGCGACTCCTCAGACCTGCCTGAGCTATAGAGATAGAATGATGTGATCCATCAAACTTCCAATCATCCTGTCGTGAATAACATGGCTTGAGACTTCAGTTGGGTTGATGCTGATGTGAAATTTTTAGCTTACCTCCAAAAACTGCAATAAAAAACTGATAATCTACAGCTTAAGCAGAGACATTTGTGGTCAACCTAGTTTCATGGGTCTTCCTGGTAAAAAAAAACCCAAAAAAAAAAACCTGAGTGAGCATGCTCCACTCATCAATCCTGTTTCAAATGACCTGCTCAGATGCTGCTAGAAAAGTTTAATAACAACTGTAACTGTTTGTCTTGATCCCAAGTTGGCAAGTAGCCTTGCGCAGCGTTTAAACTTGACAAGCAGCAGGTCACATAAATGTTCCCGAAACCATAAAGCATTGAATTTATCTTCGTATGAAAGGCCATGTCCCATGAATTTTGACTCACGCAGCAGGCAACACAATATCCTCAAAGTACAATTCCATAAAGCAGTCAACAAATATTGCCCACACATAATATCAAGATTAAGGCTTGATCATATAATGTGACAATTATATCAATGAAGAACTGCGTTGAAGTCTTGAGCCATCTGTATTTGCAGCTTGCGCAATGGACCTGCCGTTGTCAATTTCAGTCTTTCTCCAATCCACCCCCAGGAGCAGCTTCATGGTGGAAATGGGTAAACCCTTGCTCCATTGCCCTCACTGTGTGGGTTCATTCCCGTGGTTTCTTAGCGGAAATTTGCGCACCCTTCAACGGTGCGGTGATCAGTCCAGGATTGGATCTTCGCCCTGGAAAACGTCACGACAGATCATGATTACCCTGACGCTCTCTCAAGAGTAAGGCCTCCTTCACCATCACCATCACCACCACCACCACCAATTCCTCGCCAAATCCAGTAAGCCTCAGTCTTCAGAATGCAGCATTAGGCAATGCCATGTTCACCCCACCACCGAAGGTGGATGGAGGTTATGTTTTCACCCATGTCTGTCTGTTTGTGAATAGGACATCTCAAAAAGTTATGGACGGATTTGGACTAAATTTGCTGGAGAGGCTGGGTGTGTGATAAGGAAGAAATGATTAGATATTGGTGAAGATCCGGATCGAAACCTGGATCTAAGAATTGTTTAAGTGATTCTTCACCGTTGAGATACACAGTGCATTCAGAAAGTATTCAGACCCCTTAACTTTTTTCACATTTTGTTATGTTGCAGCCTTATGCTGAAATCGTTTAAATTCATTTTTTTCCCTCATCAATCTCCACTCAATACCCAATAATGACAAAGAGAAAACAGGATTTTAGAAAGTTTTGCAAATTTATTAAAAAGAAAAAACTGAAATATCACATTGACATAAGTATTAAGACCCTTTGCTATGACACTTAAAATTTAGCTCTGGTGCCTCCCATTTCTCTTGATCATCTTTGAGATGTTTCTACACCTTGATTGGAGTCCACCTGTGGTAAATTCAATTGATTGGACATGATTTGGAAAGGCACACACCTGTCTATATAAGGTCTCACAGCTGACAATGCATATCAGAGCAAAAACCAAGCCATGAGGTCGAAGGAACTGCCTGCAGAGCTCAGAGACAGGATTGTGTCGAGGCACAGATCTGGGGAAGCCTACAAAAATGTTTTTGCTGCATTGAAGGTTCCCAAGAGCACAGTGGCCTCCATAATTCTTAAATGGAAGAAGTTTGGAACAACCAGGACTCTTCCTAGAGCTGGCCGCCCGGCCAAACCGAGCAATCGGGGGAGAAGGGCCTTGGTAAGAGAGGTGACCAAGAACCCTATGGTCACTCTGGCTGAGCTCCCGAGATCCTGTGTGGAGATGGGAGAAACTTCCAGAAGGACAACCATCACTGCAACACTCCACAGATCTGGGCTTCATGGCAGAGTGGCCAGACAAAAAGCCAAACAGTTCAATCTTGGTTTCATCAGACCACAGAATCTTGTTTCTCACAGTCCGAGAGTCTTTAGATACTTTTTTGCAAACTCCAAGCGGGCTTTCATGTGTCTTTCACTGAGGAGAGGCCTCCATCTGGCCACTGGCTGAAGCAGCCTCGGGTGGCAAGGGTAACAGGCAGGAAATGAGATTTGGCAAGGATGCCGGTGATAACTTGCCTACTTCTCGTGAAGGACACCGTGGGATCTTTAACGTCCACCAACGTGTTGCGTCCACCAACAAATTTTGAACACAACACCCTCACACCTCCCTCCCCCCCCAACACCCTCACACCTCCCTCCCTTCACAGAACAAAGAAAACAAGATTAAAAGAAAAGACAAAGATGGCAAGAAAAAAAAAGATTAAAACAAAACTTCAACAGATTTATTTTCCATCTGTACATGAAAGATGGATTTAACGTCAGTGGTTTTTGTAAAATTAATTTTTGGAAGTGTATACTTCTTTTTGAATAATCCTGTACGACAAGCAATTAATAAACAATGACAAAATAGATCCAATTGTCTTTACTAATCTCTGACACATCTCTGGCACACACACATTGATTTACCCTGTATGTCAAACACAGGAATGCGAGTGTTATAGCTGGAGTCGGGATTCGAACCCAGGTTAGAAAGCTCAAAGAGTCATACTCTAGGCATAGCCATAACTGAAGGCAGATTTTCGGGTCGGTTTTGAAATTTTTATGCCTCCGCTGACAAAGTCGCCAGAGGCATTATGTTTTCAGGTTGTCCGTCCGTCCGTCCGTCCGTGATAGGTTTTGGTTACCGCGATAACTTGAGAATGGCTGAAGGGATCTTAGTCAAACTTGGTGCAGGTATGTACAATTATGTAAAGACGAACTGATTCGACTTTAGTGTCACGAGGTAAAAGGCCAAAGGTCAGAGATCATGTTAAGTAAAAATCCTGGAAAAAAAAGAAATGGTCACATACCCAACCTCTCCACCAAATTTCGTCCAAATGCGATGAAAACTTTTTGCGATATCCTGTTCACAAACAAACAGACAAACCCACAGACAGACAGGGGTGAATATATATATATATATATATATATATATATATATATATATAAGGGCTAGTCAATAAGTAACCTTAAAATGGCGATATCAACTCGAGAATGTAATGTGTGTAGTTGTAGACGACATACAGTCGTGGCCAAAACACTATTGGCGCCCTTGCACTTTTTTCAAACAACTCCAAATTTTCTCCAAAAATAATTTGAAATTGACAAAAGTATTTGGTCTCCACAATTCTTTTATTTCACTGTTAATATTACAGAACCTTTGATTTTGATTCAGAACTTAATATATCCTTTTAAATCAGAAAATAAAAAATAAATTGCATTGACAAAATTATTGACACCCCAGAGTTAATATTTCGTAGCACAGCCTTTGGACAAAATAACTAGAGTCAAGCACTTCCTATAGCCATGAATAAGCTTCCTCCACCTCTCTACTGGAAGTTTGGCTCGCTCTTCTTGTGCAAACTCCTCCAGTTCTCCCAGATTTGAAGGGTGCCTTCTCCCAACTGCTGTTTTCAGATCTCCCGACAGGTGTTCAATGGGATTTAGATCTGGACTCATTGTTGGCCACTTCAGAACAGTCCAGCGTTTTGTCTTGAACCATTCCTGGGTGCTTTTTGAAGTGTTTGGGGTCATTGTCCTGCTGCAAGACCCATGACCTTCGACGGAGACCCAGCTTTCTGATACTGGGTTGAACATTGCGCTCCAAAATTCCTTGGTAATCTCGTGATTTCATAATGCCATGCACACATTCAAGGCAACCAGCGCCAGAGGCAGCACAGCAACCACAAAACATCACTGAACCTCCTCAATGTTTGATTGTAAGGAAGGTGTTCTTTTCTTTGAGGGCTTCAGTTTTGTTTTCTGTAAACATTGAGATGATGTGGATTCCCTAAAAGCTCTAATTTAGCCTCATCTGTCCACAGGACATTCTCCCAGAAGGATTTTGGCTTGTTCAGGTGTTTTGGCAAACTACAATTGGGCTTTCTCATCTGTATATCTCTATCTCTCTTTCTCTCTCTGGGGTCCTCCTGAGTCTCCTACCATAGAACCCCCTTTCATCGAGTTGGCGACGGACGGTACAAGTTGAAACTGTCGTACCTTGTGTCTGAAGGTCAGCTTGAATCTGTTTGGCAGTTGATTGAGGTGCTCTTTCCACCATTCGAACAATCCTTCACTGCAATCTTCGATCAGGTTTTCTCTTGTGGCCATGTCAAGGGAGGTTGGCTACAGCGCCATGGGCCTTAAACTTCCTGATAACATCGTGTACGGTGGACACAGGAACATCAAGATCTCTGGAAATGGACTTGTAGCCTTGAGATTGTCAATGCTTGGCTACAATCTTGTGTCTGACCTCCTTAGACAATTCTCTGGTTTTCTTTCTTTTCTCCATGCTCATTGTACACACAGTGACACAAAACAGCAGAATGACTCCTTTTCTCTATTCAACCTGGTCGAATGAGTGATTTTTTATATTGCAGCTACCTGCAACTCACCACAGGTGAGTTCAATTCCAAAGTAAAGTAGAATCACCTGCTTGAAATCGAATTATTTCTAACAACGTCTAAAAGGTGCCAATAATATTGTCTGGGTCATTTTGGATTTATGTGTGGAATAAGCTAAGATTTAGTAGTTTTTTCAGCTTTTTTTGTTTTGTTCCACTGCAAACCAAAAAAATACATATGTGGATACCAAAATATTTTTTAATTTCAGCAATGTTCCAACATATAGTGGAAAACCTTCCCAGAAGAGTGGAGGCTGTTATAGGAGCAAAGGGGGGGGGGGGGGGGGGGACGACCAACTCCATATTAATGCCCATGATTTTGGAATGAGATATGTGACGTTTGGGTGTCCACATACTTTTGGTCATGTAGTGTGTGTGTGTGTATATATATATATATATATATATATATATATATATAATGGTATCTGTAATCTGGTTCTCCAACCTAATGAGCGGACAACATGACGTCATCGCCATGCATGCTAGATGATTCCTCTGGAGCTTTGCAGGCAATGCGGACATGCATGGCGATGACGTCATGTTGTCCGCTCATTAGGTTGGAGAACCAGATTACAGATACCATTATTAGTAACTCCCAACCGCAACCAGGTCGACTCCATATGATGAGTGGATACCAGAGATAACGTTACCGTGTGGCAGGCGGTGCTTATCGCTCCCAGCAAGGTGCAGCAGCAGCTGTATGGGAGACCTTGCTGGCGGTTCTCCACTGATGATATGAAGGTCACATAGTGACTGATATATATATATCTATATATATATATATATCTATATATATACGTAGTGTGTTCAAAAAGTATCCGACCTTTGTTCATAAAAGATACTCGCATCCAGATAAAAAAATTTTTCTAATAATCTCGTTCAAAGTAGTCCCCTTGGGCTGCCACACACTTCTCCCAACGGTTCTGCCACTGTCGGAAGCAGCGCTGGAACGCCTCTTTTGGGATGGCGCGCAGCTGGTCCGTCGCATTCCGCATGATGTCTTCTCTGGAGTCGAAGAAGACGGTCAGCACGACTTTGACATTGCTGCGGACCTGCCTTGCTTTTTTTGGCCTCGGGGATGTTGGATGCTTCCATTGTGATGACTGCAACTTGGTTTCTCGGTCGTACCCATAAACCCAGGACTCATCGCCAGTGATCACTGTGATGAGGAAGCTGGGATCGCTGTTCACAGTCTCCAGCATGTCCTGTGCGATCTCCAAACGGAGTTGCTTCTGCTCAATCGTTAGCAGCTTTGGTACGAACTTCGCTGAGATTCTCCTGAAGCCCAAATCCTCCTTCATAATGGAATGAACGGTGTTGAATCTTGCGGGTCGTTTCCACTTGGGAATCGCCAAGCTTTACACAAAATTTGATGCAGTAGCGTTGTTCAAGTTTTTCCGTCATTTTGTCAAAAACGAAAATCCGACGGCGCTCACTTACATGTCCTCACTCATCGGCGGTCTGCCGTCGAATGACAGCTTCTGCAGGTGGGAAAAAATTCACGCGTGCGCATTAGGATCGCCTACATACGTGCACCAATCAATGCCTCCCTAGCTTCTTTTTTTTACGCACGAAAAATAAAGGTCGGATACTTTTTGAACACAGTAGTATACACCTCGTTCGTTAAAAATAGAATACTACTAGAATAGAGTTTATTGGTAACATGAAGCAAAAATCAAAATATATTCATATTGTCTCTGAACTCTTGGCTGTGTTTGGCCTACCAGCCTACCCAAAGTTGAGGTCTTGCCGCCAGGTCTCGGCTGTCCTGTCAATCACACGTCCACACAAGAGTTATACATCTTAGTCCTTTCATGAGACAAGACACTATACACAGGGTGATCACAAAAATGTACCTGAGAACAAAATCCTTCAAGAAGACTCAAACAGAGTTCTGGGTTAAATACTGAACGATAACATCTATCGAGGAAAGCCACAAACAATCCATGGATGATCTCAATACAGCAACAAACCCGTTCCACCACTGCAGCCGGATTTGAGAAATAATTTCTCCCATCAATACAAGTTTGCCTGCAGCATAGAAGAGGATGACATCCGGAGCATGTACTCTAACCTCAATCAAATTGACGCCATTAAATGCAATTAAATAGGATAGATAAAAGCAGGATGTCAGTTTAGTCGGCCAGCGAAGGAAGCCAACCTCGGTGGCTCAAAGGAGAGTACTCCACCTTTGGATTACCCTGCCAGCCACTTCCCCAAATAGGATGACAGGACAACCTCGGTCTGTTGCTATTTAATGTCATTAGTTTGTGTTACAATGGTCGATACAATCAACTGCTTTAAGTCTCCGCATTTCTACCTCTGCCATTGAATGTGGACCACGGTTGCGTTTTCACTTCTGTCTGTCTTTCTGCTGTTTGTGTGTTTTATGACCAGGATACATCAAAAAGTTGTGGACGGATTCGGATGGAATTTGGTGGAGAAGTTGGGTATGTGACAAGGACAAAAAGATTAGATTTTGGTGAAGATCCGAATGCGGATCCAAAAAGGCCAACTACAATTTGATTCTTTCACCATTGAGAGATAGGGCTGAAACTGACATATAGCACGGTAATCTCAAAAAGTTGTGGACGGATTTGGACGAAACTTGGTGGACAGATTGGATGTGCGACAAGGACTAATCGATTCGATTTTGGTGAAGATCTGGTTCCAGATCCGGATACGATTAAAAAAATTTTTTTTTTCATGATTCTTCACCATTGAGTGATACGTCCAAAAATGATATATAACATGATATTTCAAAAAGTAGTGCACGAACTAGGTAGTTATGCTAAAACTAGGTGGACGAGTTGGTTAGGCGACAAGAACAAGCCGATAAGATTTTGTTTCAGGTCCGAATCCAGATCCGGCCTATCGGTGGATGCAAAACGTAAAGTGTTCAGTCTGGCGGAGGTATGCTCTCTACAGAGTGCCGCTCTAGTTTTGAACGTGCAAATCCCTGCATTATTCACCCTTATTTTTCCGTAAAGAAAAAGGAGAGCGATCTGAGCCTTGTTCTGTGGTCAGGTTACCCCGAAGGACTGTGGCACCATTTATGTTGAGCATTGTGTCAGTGTTATTACTTGCAAAATCGAAGATTTTTCAAGTAGCCTATATTGGTCGGTTGCGTTTGTGGCTCTGTCTGTCTGTCTGCCTGTTTGTTTATCACCAGCCTACAGGTCACAATTCTAAACCAATCGTCACGAAACTTCACCAAGTTGTATAGGTCGTCCCAATTGAGAAGCCTATTGATTTTTAGGTCAAAGGGCATCTGGAGGTCAAATTTCTAAAATCGCCATTTTAAATCCGATTGACTTGAAAATTGAACAGCATTTGTATATTGAGTCATTAAATTGGGAAATGAACTATTTTGAGGTCAAAAGGTCAAAGGTCAACTCAAGGTCAAATTTTCAAAATCATCAATTTTCATCTGAAAAGTCATAAATTTTGAACCGATTGACTTGACAATTGAACAGCATTTGCATATCGAGTCACTAAATTGGGAAATACTATTTTTGAGGTCAAAAGGTCAAAGGTCAACTCAAGGTCGAACTTCCAAAATCATGAATTTTCATCTGAAAAACCATCAATTTTCATCCAATTGACTTGAAAATTTAACAGCATTTGTATAGTGCCTCAATGAATTGGGAAGCCAACTATTTTTGAGGTCAAAAGGTCAAAGGTCAACTCAACGTCAAACTTCTAAAATCATCATATTTCATCTGAAAAATCATCACTTTTCATCCTGTTGACCCGAGCTTTGATCAAGATCGTCAATTTCAATCTTGATGAAATGCACAATTTGCTTTATCAATGTAAAACTTTTGGGGGGAGGGGGGGGATTTTGCAAGTATCGTGCTCCGCATGACGTCTTCTTGTTTTTTTTTTTGTTGTTGTACCTGTCTGACCACACTCTAGATCAAACCGCCATTGAATTCAACGGCAGTACAACCGTGGCTGGTCAGTTTGTGAGTGTCAATGAACTTGAGGTATTGGTACGTAGAGCTGTGCCTATTCTCAAGGTTGGAGATCTGGGAAATGAGGAAGTGAAAGGGATAAAAGTTGTGAGAGGATGTTATTTTATATTAACCAGAGTAAGAATGTTGGCTCTGCGTTTACATCATCATGTACCATGCTCTATGCAGAGCGTCGGACAGGAAACACAGGTTTAACGTTCATCCGAGGGACGGCACACACATCGATGAATCACCCCACCTGTGGGACACCATGATGGCAGTTTATAGCTGGGTCTGGATTCAAATCCAGGCTAGACAGCCCAGAGACAAGTGTGCATATGTCTCGGCTTCTATCCAGCCCACTGTGTTTATATGTATAACTTGGCCAATATATCATATAGACATCCAGTTTGTAACGATTTTTTTTTACCAACTTAAGCCATAAGCACAAATTATGAATACATTCTCTCGGGGTGGCGAGGTATCTCTGGCACCTGAACCCAATTCCCAATTCCTGCCACATTATGCTACCCATCAGGCCTCGCCAGCCGGTTCTTGTAAGACTTGGGTCCATATCCTCAGTCTCATCGCACAAGAAGGCAATAGTAATTGGAACCATTAAATAATCAGTTGGAGGCAATTGAGGAAGCTCGGTCAGTTTTGCATTTCACAGCACAGTATTTTTTACCAAGTCAACTTGGTTATTGTCAAACCTCCCGCAAATGTCAGCTTAGTTATTGTCAATCAACTAATCAACTCGAATAAAAGATTGCTTTTGCAATGGTCTACTTGTGGATCTGTATAACGCATTTTGTGCTGTGAACCATTTCACTTGATGTCATGGGTCATGGAACTACACTTCCTACATCTACGAGAAAGCTGTAACAATAATCAGAGGTATCATTACAAGGCCTACAGGCACCGCCATACCAGACTCACTTTCCTCCATTGATTTGTTACTCAAAAGGGTGAACAAGCCCGTTGCCATGACACCAATCATGTGATTGCAAAATGGTCCATTGACTATTTTCAAATAGGTTCTGTAATCGGCGAGTAATGTGATGGAAGAGCTTAAAATCCAATGATATTTTGCCACAGCGTGGTTCATATTTTGTGGTTAAAAATAATCAACAGAGTTAGCACAACAATCGCGTTTTCTTCGTTTGAATGTGTTCGATCAGTTGAGGTTACGATACATTATTCAAACCTTTGAAGTGTTCAAGCTCCAGCACATCACAAATCATGATGGAAAACTTGCCGAAACATCTCTTCTGGACAAAACAAAATTTCCAGGTTGGAGCTTTTGCAATACTAGAATAGACATCCACCATATGGGGGTAAGGGGGTCATGTTCGCCACGATAAGCTATTTATACACCTCAACATGGCATTTGTCCAAGGTGGAAAACCTCTTGGGGAAGGGGGATATTATTAGTGTTAATATTGTTTTGTAATTTTTATTTTTTTTTGTACGCAAGATCGAGGCTCGTGTAAGAGCTAACATTGATCACAATTAAGACAAACTGACACATAAAACATAAAACATATGATAAAGGGAGTGGGAGAACAAGATGGAGAGCAGGGACATCGGGAGATCTGTGGGAGGGAGAGGGCTTGGGGTGAGGAGGTATGGGAAGGTGGGGGGGGGGGGGGGGGGGGTGGGAGAGGGGAAAAAAAAAAACACGTGTACACTGCTCGGACTTCCAGGAAAGAAGTTATTTTTTAAAAAGTGGATCTGGGGTGAATTAACGAGGGTAGAAAAGATCAAGGTTTTGGATGGGGGAAGATAAGAGATGGTGGTGAACAGCTGTTTAAAAGACCTGGAGGGAGGAGTGGAGTGGAGGAATATTATCAATAACATTGATATTAAGCATTTATCATTATTGTTGCTATTACCTCTGCCACTGAAGGTGGGTATAGGTTACGTTTTCAACCCTGTCTGTCTGTCTGTCTGCCTGTCTATTTTTCTGTTTGTATATCAATTGCCAACAGGTCACAATTTTAAAACCGATCTTCAGGAAACTTCAACAAATGGTAGCGGTGATCATAATAGTGATGTGCCCGGACACTCAGTCATTTAAAATTGATCCAAAGTTTCGTTTTCAGTACCAATTTGAAGGTAAGGGCCGATAGAACAATTTTGGTTCGAGTGTCAAGCATTCATATAATTTTTTCTTTGTTTTTTTGACCATTTTCCAAAATGGCAGCCATCGAAAATCGTCAATTACAAATTTTATTTGAAAAAGCTCATAATTCTCACACATTTGCTGTGTAATATAACTTGTATTGCTATCTTAAGCTAATACTGTGTGAGGAATCAACTGGAGTCAAAATATAGATGTTTTGAATATTCTGGTATGCCAAAAATCAAGGATGGCTGCCAATTTCGGGCTTTTTTCACATTATGCCTCACAACTTCTGTCCTATTGAACCTAGAATAGTGATTTTGGTGTCTATACCCAGGTTTTCATGTATGAGTTATTGAATAAAAATAAAATAAACATGATTGGAGCATATCCTATATGATATTTCACACCAATGAGACAATAAATACAAAAAGTAATAACGCAAATCGGGTATTTTTTTCATCTCTTTCCTGTTGAACTTTTTCCAGTTTTTTTATTAGGGCCGTGTTAACGCGCTGGGGATTGTCTGTCTTTTGCCAAAATCAAACCGAAGAAAACCCTTCATTATGTTGGACACTTTCTCTTTCCAGCTTTCAGATATCATGGATGGCTGAGAAGCTGAAATGGGAGTTTTCAGTGCAGTGCAGATAAATTTAAGAATAACCTCTCTGTCCCTTCATGAACCCAACATTTTAATGCATCAAGATGGCAGTTATTTAATATTGCTTTTTCTTTCTGTCTTTCCAGGTCGTTTCTGAGATGGCTGGGACAAGGAGATGGCAGTTTTGCATTCTGTGCCAAAAACAAACTGAGGAAGGGCTTGTTTGTCCTCTTGCGAATCCAGTCTCCAGTGGTAGAGAGGGAGCCTACACAGAAATCACCAGCCTTGTAAGTCAGTTCAGAGCAATTGGTGATGCTCCCCACCCAGACGTAAAACTTCCAGATGAAGAATCCATGCAGAAGAATCATGCATCCTGGCACAAATCAGGTTGTCAGCTTTACAGGGCATCAGCACTTGACCATGCAAAAAAACGTCGCTATGAAGGATTGCCTCCTGCAAGAAAAAGATCCCGGCAGACGAATGCAGCTGTTAATCGTAATCTGTGTCTCTTCTGTGGTGACGAAACAAATGCAGCAGACCATTCTTTCCAGAAGCTTAAACTCACCAAACAGATAGCTACATGACAAGGCAGTCGCACTGGGGGAAAAGCATATCATGTCATTCCTTGCAGAAGGCGATCTGGTCACCATTGAAGCTAAGTATCATTGGAATTGTTACACAGGGTTCACCGCCGTTACGATGCGATTTGTAAACAAGACACAGCGAGCAAAAACCTTGAGGCCACAACAGAAAATGAATTGCTCCAATTCATAAAGGAAGAAGTCGCTGGAGGTCGTATAATTTTTGCCTTGCAAGATCTGACAGATATGATGATGGAGAGATTAGAACAACATGGGATCCAGAAGACCGTGAACCGAACACGCCTAAAGGAAACAGTCCTCGAACACTTCCCGAATTTGACAGATGAGAAAGGTATCCAAGACTGAGTTTTCATCATTTATTTGAAGAAGGCTAGAAAGATCATATCAGATGCAACTCAAACACCAGATGAGGAAGCATGTACATGACTAATGGCAGCATCGATTCTCCGTAAAGCTGTTTTGGATCATGACACTGCATTCAGGTTTGATGGTTCATTTCCCAATGGTTGCGAAGAATCATCTGTTCCACAACGTATGAAGTATTTCTTCCGTCAACTCCTCGCAGGACCCAAATAATCGCCAGAACAAGAGAATTCCAGGAAGATCCTCTCAGGTGGCCATGCTAAATATGACCTCTCTTTCTGCGAACTTGAATTGTGAGCCTCCACTTGCAGTGTTCCTGCCCCTCAAATTGCATTCCCAAACAAGAAGCAAGAAGTTGGTAGAACTACTACACAAGTATGCTCTGAGCATGTTGTCGTAATCCTTCTGAGTAATTTCCATCACATCAAGGCTCTGAATCCGGCCGCAGAAATCTGGATCTCCTTCAAAGCGGGAAAGACAACCAGAATGATCTCCCTGAACACTATCGCCACAAACCTGGGCACGACAACGTGCAAAGCCATGGCCCTCTTCCACGCATTCACTGGATCAGAAAGCACGTCTTCCTTCAAGTTTAAGGGTAAGCGATACTGCTGCAAGTTGATGCACGAAGTGCCATCCCTCATGGAGGAATTTGCAACTATCGTCGACACTCCATTCCAAACATCGCTAAGGCTGAAAGAAGTGGCAACGAACTTTGTCTGTAGGCTGTACTCCAATGAGTCAAACGAGGACAATGACGTTGACCTCGTCCGAATGAGGGTGTTCTCACAGAAGACTAGGGACATGGAGAGAATTCCCCCAACGAGTGATGCTTTGGATCAACATCTCAAAAGGAGTGTCTTCCAAGCGAGCATCTGGACAACAGCCCAATGTTCCATGATGCCTGTCAACAACCCCACTAATCATGGGTGGAAGGAAGAGGACGGCAAGCTGCTTCCCATTTGGACCTCGCTACCCCTCGCCAAGGATGTATTCCACCTGGATCTGAAGTGCACTTGCACAAGTACCTGCGCTCTGTGCAAGTGCATGAGGGTAAAGTTGAAGTGCACACGTCTGTGCAAGTGCAAATGCGAGAAGTAGCTGGACCAGAACAATTTCCAATACTGACATGTATATATGGTCGATTTGTTAGCCACTTTCTTATTAAAACTATTGTCCAAGGAGTTATTCAAGCAATATTGTCTACGCAGTTACTCACCACCATATTGTAGCACAGCTAAAAGATAAATAAAAATGTCACTATATCATTGGGTCCGAGTATAATTGTCCAGTTTATTTAAAAAAAAAAACAACATGTTTCAGCTTACCGGGCCTATGACCCATGGTCTTTTTTTGTGGATATGCGCCGATACCGGCAAAATTATTGCTTCTATGGGCAATATGCTTGAAATACAAGTTGCTACTCCTGATCCTGAATCCATACATACCTCATATGTTCAGATTGGATCATCCAATCAAAGGTTATAACAGTTTCCATATTTCGCATAGGCCGGTGGAGGGTCGGGAACCCCCCATGTCCTCAGAAGCCCCATTTTTGATCCGAGTGCTTGACACTCGAACCAGGTTTGTTCTATAGGCCCTTACCTTCAAATTGGTACTGAAAACGAAATTTTTGCATCAATTTGAAATGAAAAGAAAAAATTACCCATGCACGCAGCCTATTGATTTTGACGTGAAAAGGTCAAAACGTCAACAAAAGGCCAAAGGACACCAACTTTATAAAATTTCTAAAATCCTCAATTTTCATCCAATTGACATGAAATTCGAAGATGATTTACATATCAGGTCACTGAATTCAACCACTATTTTTGAGGTCCACATGGGCCAATATGGCAACTTTCTAAAATTTGAAATTTCTTCCGATTTCCTTGAAATTTGAAGAGGATTCGCATAATTGATCACTGAATTTTTAAACTACTAAATATTTTTGAGATCCAAATAGACCAAAAAGGTCAACATAGGCAACAAATATCAACAACTTCGGTAAAATTTCTGAAATCCTCAATTTTCCTCAGATTGACTTGAAATTTGAAGAGTAATTGCATATCAGGTCAATTAAATCAAGCACCAACCTTTTTGAGGTCAAAAGGTCAACACAGACCAATTTTCTAAAATTGTCAATTTTCATCCGATTAACTTGCAATTTGAAGAGGATTTGCATATTTGATCACTGAATTTAACTACTAATTATGTTTGAAGTCAACATAGGACAAAAGGTCATAACTTAGGTGCAATTTCTAAAATCCTCAATTTTTTCATTGACTTGAAAGTATGTACAATTATAATGTGAGTATGTCTATAAACGTAAACGTACCCTCGGACCCCGCTATTCACGGGGGATACGTTCCTGGAAAATCCATAAATTGCAAAACCCCGAATAGCAGGGCATTGTTTCAATGGAAAAAGAGGGAATAGGTTCCCGAGTCGAGAAAATTCATGAATAGAGAGGAAAAAACCGCAAATATCGACGAAAATCTGCGATTTCGCCGAACACGACCGGAATAGGAAAAAAACCCCCACGAATTAGAGGAACACGGCTGCGAATAGGAAAAAAAACCGCGAATTTGTGAACCACGGCCGCGAATAGTAAAAAAAAACTGTGAATTCGTGGGACACTTTTCCACGAATAGAGAAACAGGTCACATTTTATCACCCGCGAATATGCTGAACCCGCGAATAGCAGAACTGTGAATAGCGGGGTCCGACAGTATGTACAATTATAATGTGAGTACGGCTATAAAGTATGTAAAATTAGAATGTGAGTATGTCTATAAAGTATGTACAATTAGAATGTGAGTACATCTATAAAGTATGTACAATTAGAATGTGAGAACATCTATAAAGTATTGTTGCGGATATGAGGACTGTATTTTTTTGATTGTGTGCTTTATTATTATTATTATTATTGTTTATTCTGCGCCCCCTGCCTCCGGAGCTGTGTAAAGGTGAAAGGGCATCCCATAATTAGTCCACAAGCATACACGTCAGCCAATAATAGAATACCCCTGTTCGATAGTTATATCTTATTCTGTGTTTTAGGGTAAGGCTGTGTCTCCCATTAATTGAAGTACTCCATTGCACCAGTGAAAGAGAATAGATCCCCTTTCATTCCCATCCCCAAAATCTCCATTTCCTTTCACATCCCCTTTCGTCATTGCCAAGCCTCGATTGCCAATTACATCCCCTCCAAAACCACCATTGAACATGTGCTCGGGTCGGGGAAGAGGGGCGTGCCCGCCCGTCGTCATCAAGGGCGGAGCCAGAGGGTCGCGTGACCAACCAGGGCCGAGGTGAGCACACCGATGGGTGTGTCCTGAAGGCCGGCGGCTTGATCGCCGGAGGCGCTATAAAGGCGCGCGCGCAAGAAGCGTGGGGTGGTCGGTGGTGAGGAGTGAGTGGACCAAGAGAGAGAAAGAGTGGTTGGACCAAGAAAGAGAAAGAGTGGTTGGACCAAGAGAGAAAGAGTGGTTGGACAGGGAGACGTGCAAGAGTGTTGTTGAGTTGAGGGTTTGGACCAGACGAGTCAGACGAGTCCTGGCAAAGCAAGCGGCGGCCACAGCAGCAACAACACCCAACAGCCGCTTGGGGCCTGGACGGCGGTTTTGAGCAGGGCCGCGAAGGAACGGCGGCTGCTAAACGCGCCGATCGTGCTGCAGGACCCCCTTGGACCTTCCTCTCCCTCCAGCCATCCACCTCCTGCCTTTCCACCCTTCTTGTGTACGTGAGTTTGTTCTGTGTGTCTTGTCCCTGGGTATTTAATTAAGTCTGTATAAGCTAGTATTTGCACTGTGTCACCTGCGTCTTATGTGTTGTAAATAAACGTGACTGCTTTCTTTCTGCTTGTGTGTATAATAAATCCAATTACTCTTCTGTCCGTCTTCTCGTCTTATTCCTTTTCCTCTTTGCATTTCGTCGTTTTAGTCTTTTCCAGATTGGGCAGCTGCAGTGCGATACGGCCAAAGTTCTGGGTGAATCGGGTGAGTCGGGGAACAACTGTTCGGTCGCGGAGCCTTCGCTCGGCAAACAACATCCTAAACCGCGATCAGTAACAATTGGTGTCAGGAAGTGAGATTGGACCCGAAGCGCGCTTAACGCGCTCAAAATTACAAAGTACCGAAATTGCTTTTGTTTTACAAAACCCGAATTTTGAAATCGCGCCATGGCTGGTCAAGGCGACGGGATGCCGGCGGGAGAGATAGACGGGGTAGAATCGACCCAGGACCTCGGGGAAATGTATGTGGATGAAAGAGAGGAGGAGAACATTGGCAATGTGGTTGAGGGGGTATCAGGCGCACAAAATGGCGCTCTCGCGCACGAGGTTTCAGGCGCGCAAAAAGGCGCCTCGCACGAGCGCGCGGTAGCCGAGCCCGCTGTATCAGCGGGCTTTAACATGCAGCCGTTTGACATGCAGCAGTTCATGGCACGGTTTAGCGAATACATGGCAGAGTCGAAGTGCGACAACGAAAAAAGAGCCAGGGAAATGGCGAAAATGGAAAACAGAATGGGGGAGCGATTGGGAAACCAAATTGACGCGATATTAATGAACGGAATGAGGGCCGATAGGGAGGAAAGGGAGCAGAGGGACAGAGACCGCATGGTGGGCGAGAGGGTCCCAGGGGTGCACGAGGAGGTAACGCGGGTCGAAAAGCGCTGGTTGAGCGAAGCGGAGGAAAGCGCGGGTACAATGACAGGGGTAGAAATCGCGACCCGGGGTTTGGAAAAGCCGGCGACCGCTGAGGTAGGGGAGGGTTTTTTATTAAAGCCAGCGGTCGCCGAGGTTAATAAAGAAAAAGCAGTGCTGGGAATTAAAATTGAAGAGATGACGGAGGTAGCCCGGGAATTGCAGGGAGAAATGGATTATGTACAAAGTCCCTGCTCACATCACGATGCTGTGCTTAACCCGAATGGAAGTTTGCAGGTTCGCGTGGAGAAAAGGATCCCCCAGGTGAGTCGTGCTGTATATTGTGCGGGTAGATTTTGCAGGAGGATGTTTAGCGACAAAAGAATTGTCACGCGATTGGGATCGATATGGCACCCGGGCGTTGGTAAAGGGTCCCGTGTGAGTGGAAATGGCACGCGTGTGAGGAAAAAGTGTGCGTCGGCGAGTGGGCATGTTATAAAGTGTGGGAGTGAAACCGAGTGCGAGCGAGAATGCACGTCGGGGTGTGTGGACGTGCGAGGGTGAGAGTGACCCGGAGAGTGAGTTGGTGGTGGAGCGGGTGCGAGAATGCACGCTTGGAATGGTAGAGGGTGTGCGAGGAAGCACACCTGGGTTGGTGGTAGCGCGAGTGTGGGAGAGCCCATCCGAGCGCGTTAGTGGGTGGATGCAAGAGTGCACGCCCATGGTGAGTGTTACGGAGGACGTAACGGAGGAGAGGTGTGGACCGAGGTGTGCGAGCGGCGAGTGTGTGCGAGAGGGGTGGTGTGTAACAGGGAGAGCGTTGGTGGAATGTACGGATGGCGTTGGAACGCCGGGTTTTGTGAGGGTGAAAGGGGTAGCGTATGCGTGTGAGCATGCCGGTGAAGCATCGACGGTAACCGGGTTAGTGGTTAGGGCGACGGATAGCCGATGCGAGCACTCGGGGCGCGGGGTGCTTTGTTGGGTGCGAGGCCCAGCGCGGGTCGATGCTGCGTCGCTTCTCTTCGAAGCGTCGTTGCCGATTCGGGCTTGGCCCCGCCCCGCACGGTCGAGTCCGGGCTTTGTCGGGTGAGGCGACCGGTCCGGTTCAAGGGCGAGTGGGAGGAGGCGGAACGATGCCCCCTCGTGGGGACGGGGTTCCGACCGGGGGAGATTGAGCCATCGGGCCCGGGACCGCAAGGTGCCGCGCCGAGATGGTGCGTGGAACCTCGGTCCAACCAAACCACCTCCCTTGAACCGAAAGCCGGACGGATTCAACCTGCAGGTGACCAAACCACCCGAATTCATTGCTCGGCTTTACGAACCGAGTTTAATGATGTCACGACGCACCGAGGCTAGGATATAGTGGACTGTGATGATGGTGATAGTGATAGTCATCGTGATTTGATACGAAATTTATAATAGTGGGTAGAATTGGCAGTAAATGGAAAATTTTTGAATTGGTTGGAATTTGGACGAGCAAAATTGATAGTGGGACCTCCCCGATGTGGTGGGATGGCAACTCTGTCATCCCTCACGGGGGGGGGGGGGGGGGGGCAAAGGAGCACTAGGTTTATGGGGTGTATGGCAGTGAAAACTAGCCCGGGTGGGTTAGCATATTGTGTGTAGGGATCTAGCGAAGATGACATTAGGTGACGTTAAGATTAGTTAGTGACAAGGATACCTGTAGTGGGGACGCAGGTAGAGTAGAGTGGATGATAATGACGAGGGAGCGCAATAGTTAAAGGGACGACTGGGAAGCGCAAGTTTCAGAGGGGAGTAGTTAGCTGAGATGATGCCGTGTGTTTGAGGATTGAACAGGTGTGATTGCACAGGTGTGCAACTGAACAGGTGTATGGAGCAGTGTTTGAGTGAGTGATGGTGATGTGTGTTGTGTTGACCAACTGGTCCAGGAAGAGGAGGAGGGGTGCAGGTGGCACCAGGTATGATTGCACAGGTGTGCAACAACAGGTGTATGGAAAACGGTTGTGTGGAATACATGGAGTGTGGAATATATGGGGTATTGGAATGGATGGTCGTGGAGTGAGTATGGTGGAAATTGTGGAGTGGAGTGGATGGTGCGAAGGTGTGAATGGGGGAAGAGTGGACCCCCATCACGGATACCCGGGGCGGGTAGAGTAAGTGTTAGGTAGAGGGTATAGGTAAATTGTGGTTGGATATTGGCATCTGTGGTGCGAGTGGAAGAATGATGTTTGGATGGGTGCATTAGTGTTGTGGAAATGGCTGGGCGTGTAGCCTGTTAGTGTGTGTAGTTGGTTTGGGCACTCCACCACTGTGAGGATGTCGGCCAGGTGAGGCCGCAGGTGGGCTCTGGGAGCCGGTAGTAGTTGTGGATGGGGCCCGAGGATCCGGAGGACGGACCCGGGTAGCCCAGTGCCAGAGGGCACCGAGTAGGGTGACAGAGCCAGGAGGGGCCTTCCCAAATTAGATAGGTTAGGTGAGGAGCAGGTAAGCTCGGGTGGCAACTACAGTGGTGGAGGTGTGCAGGTGGGTAGACCTGCTGGGAGAGCTACACGTCACAGCCCAGAAATTGTGCAAGGGCACCGGGAGATGAATCGGGGGAGTGAGACCCCAAATTGAGAAGCACCACAGTTTGGTCAATGGGAATTGGTTTTTTAGAACCCATAGTGTAAGTTGGCCAATGGATTGGCAGGGAAAGACCCCGGGTAGTGTAAAGTGTGTTAATGTCATTTAGAGGATAGTTAGGATTGAAGTCTCCTCGCACCATCTACATGCACTCACCTGAGATGACGTACGTCCACACCATGCCATGTTTTGTTATTTTATTGTGCAGATGTTTGGAATGTGAGACGCATCATGACGTGGGTGTGACATTGTGCTTTGATGTTCCATCTCTTCCTCCTTATGAGGATTGATGATGAATTTGGTGATGGCAAATTTTGAAGTAGAGGGATTGTGGAGACGAATTTGGTATAGGAGAAATATGGGGAAGACGTGACAGTAGTGACGAATTTGTAAATGGGTAGATTTTGTAAATATGGGGTAAGGGCAAGGGTAGTGTAGGTGACAGGGGGGTGACGTACGGTAGGGACGAGCTTTCTCACTTCGCCCTCCGTACGCATTTCGCCTTGCATTGCCTTATTGATGTGTACCCTTGTGACCTTACCCCTCGCTCAATTGTCTCTTTTGTCTCCCACATGACCTGTGCACCATTGGGTGCCGAGGGGAGCGTGCATGAGTCCTCCATTGTGCGCCCGGAATTCCCAGAACCAGCTGTCTGCATCGATGCACCACATTATGGACCACATGTCTGTGGCCAAGCACCACTTATGGACCCCATGGGTTGGGGCATGGCCCCTCTGCTGGAACCGGCCATGAGGGCCCGACATCTTGCTGGCGGACCTTGGCCACAGGGCACCGATGCCCCACAGGTGAACCACACGTAGTCGGCCCTGTGGGCCATAAATAAAATAAACAAAAATGGACACATTGGGTGCAAGTTTTAATACAAATAGGCCGCCAGTAAGCAAAGCAAAGGAATGACAACATCTGGAAGAACAAATAATAATAACCAGCAGAGGGAGCCAAAGAGCAAGAGATCACCTGCAGGGTTAGGGGTTGTTGATTTATTTTTTATTCTTGAACAATGGTGACTGCACCGATTGGTGCTTGGGTGTGTATTGGTGCGTTTTTGGGTGCTTTCATGGTGCATTGATGCAGAGCAGACTGTCTCCCCCCCAGAAAGAACAATCACAGGTCCTGGGTTAGTTTTGTAAATAAAAATAGCGTCATTGTAAATAATGCTTCCCACCGTCAGTGTATAGTTTGAAGACCATTCCGCAATTCGGTTAACTGTGGGCGTAAGTCTGTTAGGCAGGGTGCAATGGAGCAGCGGGACACATTTATTTATGTTTTAAAACTGTCGCACTCAGGGTCAGGTTAAAAGTAGAGGGAACTACACCTACGTGCCACACTAAGGTAAAAGTTATAGGCCCGGGACGTACCTAAGAGCAGGAGGGTGCAGTGTTGCGGATATGAGGACTGTATTTTTTTGATTGTGTGCTTTATTATTATTATTATTGTTTATTCTGCGCCCCCTGCCTCCGGAGCTGTGTAAAGGTGAAAGGGCATCCCATAATTAGTCCACAAGCATACACATCAGCCAATAATAGAATACCCCTGTTCGATAGTTATATCTTATTCTGTGTTTTAGGGTAAGGCTGTGTCTCCCATTAATTGAAGTACTCCATTGCACCAGTGAAAGAGAATAGATCCCCTTTCATTCCCATCCCCAAAATCTCCATTTCCTTTCACATCCCCTTTCGTCATTGCCAAGCCTCGATTGCCAATTACATCCCCTCCAAAACCACCATTGAACATGTGCTCGGGTCGGGGAAGAGGGGCGTGCCCGCCCGTCGTCATCAAGGGCGGAGCCAGAGGGTCACGTGACCAACCAGGGCCGAGGTGAGCACACCGATGGGCGTGTCCTGAAGGCCGGCGGCTTGATCGCCGGAGGCGCTATAAAGGCGCGCGCGCAAGAAGCGTGGGGTGGTCGGTGGTGAGGAGTGAGTGGACCAAGAGAGAGAAAGAGTGGTTGGACCAAGAAAGAGAAAGAGTGGTTGGACCAAGAGAGAAAGAGTGGTTGGACAGGGAGACGTGAAAGAGTGTTGTTGAGTTGAGGGTTTGGACCAGACGAGTCAAACGAGTCCTGGCAAAGCCAGCGGCGGCCACAGCAGCAACAACACCCAACAGCCGCTTGGGGCCTGGACGGCGGTTTTGAGCAGGGCCACGAAGGAACGGCGGCTGCTAAACGCGCCGATCGTGCTGCAGGACCCCCTTGGACCTTCCTCTCCCTCCAGCCATCCACCTCCTGCCTTTCCACCCTTCTTGTGTACATGAGTTTGTTCTGTGTGTCTTGTCCCTGGGTATTTAATTAAGTCTGTATAAGCTAGTATTTGCACTGTGTCACCTGCGTCTTATGTGTTGTAAATAAACGTGACTGCTTTCTTTTTGCTTGTGTGTATAATAAATCCAATTACTCTTCTGTCCGTCTTCTCGTCTTATTCCTTTTCCTCTTTGCATTTCGTCGTTTTAGTCTTTTCCAGATTGGGCAGCTGCGGTGCGATACGGCCAAATTTCTGGGTGAATCGGGTGAGTCGGGGAACAACTGTTCGGTCGCGGAGCCTTCGCTCGGCAAACAACATCCTAAACCGCGATCAGTAACAGTATGTACAATTACAATGTGAGTACATCTATAAAGTATGTACAATTAGAATGTGAGTAGATCTATAAAGTATGTACAATTAGAATGTGAGTACATCTATAAAAGTATGTACAATTAGAATGCGAGTACGTCTAGAAAGTATGTACAATTACAATCTGAGTACGTCTAGAAAGTATGTACAATTAGAATGTGAGTACGTCAATAAAGGATTTCCAAATCAGAATGCGAGTTCGTCTATAAAGTATGTACAATTATAATGCGAGTACGTCTATAAAGTACACTACTCACAATAAGTTAGGGATATTGGCAGGTTCTTCGGTGTGGTTGATTTTGTGTATTAATTATGTTGAAAAATGTTGTTGGTCCTAATTCTGTGGTTATTAATGAGTGTGAAAGAACACAGCATTCTTGATTTCAATACCCTAACCCTAACCCCTATAAAAAACATAAACTCACTCCCACAATATCCCTAACTTATTGTGAGTAGTGTATGTACAATTATGTCAGTACATCTATAAAGGATGAACTAATCATAATGCGAGTACGTCTATAAAGTATCTACAATTATAATGTGAGTACATCTATAAAGTATGTACAATTATAATGTGAGTATGTCTATAAAGTATGTACAATTATAATATAACTACGTCTAGAAAGTATGTACAATTACAATCCGAGTACGTCTATAAAGTATGTACAATTAGAATGTCAGTACGTCTGTAAAGGATTTACCAATCAGAATGTGAGTTCGTCTATAAAGTATGTACAATTATAATGCGAGTACGTCTATGAAGTATGTAAAATTATGTCAGTACATCTATAAAGGATGTATCAATCATAATGCGAGTACGTCTATAAAGTATCTACAATGATAATGTAAGTATGTCTAAAGTATGTACAATATTAATGTGCGTACGTCTATAAAGTATGTACAATTAGAATGTGTGCACGTCTATAAAGTATGTACAATTAGAATGTGGGTACGTCTATAAAGTATGTACAATTAGAATCTGAGTACGTCTATAAAGTATGTACAATTATAATGTAAGTATGTCCATAAAATATGAACAATTAGAATGTGAGTATATCTATAAAGGATGTACTATTAATGTGTATACGTCTATAAAGTACATACAATTAGAACGCGCATATGTCTATTAAACTATGGAATTAGGTTAAAAAAAATTGTTTGTTTTTTTTGGTTGCAACAAAAAGGCTTTTTCCAGTTATAACATTTAAGAAAAACTCACCTGTAATTCTGACGACATTTTCACACAGGTTATGGAGGCACAATAATTATACCCACACTGATCTCATTGACAAAACATCCATGCCGAAACAGAACTTTGGCCCATGCTCTTTACAGACCTCCGCAGAACTTGACGACAAATCTAGGGATCTTTCTTGGCTAATATTAGTTTTGGAGACGTCTCCACTCTGATGCAGGATACTCGACTGACATCTAGGGAGTTGGTATTTGTTCAACGTACCAAAAATAGCTTGTCTCTTCACGAAATATACAGTGGGATCTTTATCGTCCATCAAGAACAACGATGTTGGCAAACAGGTGTACTGACATGATCAGATGGATGATGTACACATTGATATCCCTCTCCTTCGACAAATACACTAAACAGATCACAAAGACAGCCTTCTTTCACCTGAAAAACATCGCCCGTCTCCGTCCATCCCTCTCCTCCGTGGCTGCAGAAACCCTCATCCACGCCTTCATCACTTCCCGTCTGGACTACTGCAATAGCCTCCTTTATGGTTCACCCTCAACAATCACCAATAAACTCCAATACATTCAGAACTCCGCTGCCCGTCTACTCACCCATTCCCGGACCCGTGACCACATCACCCCCGTCCTTTACAAGCTTCACTGGCTCCCCATCTCCCAGAGAATCCAGTACAAAATCCTCCTCTTGACCTACAAAGCCCTCCATAACCTGGCCCCATCCTACCTGGCTGACCTCCTCTCCAGACACACTCCCACCCGCAACCTCCGCTCTGCTGGTACCAACCTCCTGACCCCCCCCCCCCCATCCGGACCAAATTTAGATCCTGGGGGGACAGGGCCTTCTCCATCGCTGCTCCCACCCTCTGGAACTCGCTACCTCACACCATCAGAGACTCCTCCTCACTCACCACATTCAAAACATCACTCAAGACCCACCTGTTCAACACTGCATTCAACATTTAACCCACAGCATCTAACCCCTGACTATCTCCTCTCCTTCTCCCTCCTTTGTGCTTTGAATATTTCCCTATTGATTCTTCTTTTTTTGCAATTGTTTTTATGTTTTGCTATGCATTATGTTTTGCACTCTGTCAAAGCGTCTTTGGGCTTCCTGAAAAGCGCTATATAAAATAAATGCATTATTATTATTATTATTATATGCAATACACCTGGGTGGCGGAGTATATCTGGGTCAATTTAAACTAGAACGCATCTGAAAATGCAAAGCCCGTCCACGTCTGTTTGTAGCATCTGTGTTCTTCTTCTTCTTCTTCATATGCACAAAATAATGAAAACAGTTAAAAAAATACAAAATGAAAATTCATGATATTATGCAGCCTTGACCTTTGAGCTTCAGATCTAAAAAAATATTCCGTTTCTAGCTTTTGATTGGTGAACCAATTACGTGACCCATTTTGTGCAAATTCTTAAAATTTCAGGTCAATTGGATGAAAATTGAGAATCTTATGCATCCTTGACCTTTGACCTTTTGATCTAAAATAACAATCGGCTTGTAGCTTTTGATTGGTGAACCAATTCATTGACCCAATATGCAAATTCTTTAAATTTCAGGTCAATGGGATGAAAATTGAGAATTTTATGTGACGCAACCTTTGACCTTTTGACCAAATTATCAATTCGCCTTATCCATATTCTCATAATAAAGCTTTGTTGAAAATTTGATAAAACTCAAATTTCAAGACAATTGAATGAAAAGTTATGATTTTATGTGATGCTGACCATTCAACCTTTTGACCTTTTGCCAAAATTATTAATTTACCTTCTCTGCATTATCATATTAAAGCTTTGGTGAAACACACACACACACACACACACACACACACACACACACACACACACACACACACACACACACACGATTGCAGAACCCCATCTCCGCACGGGTTAATAAAGTCACGTGTAGTTTATTGGTTGTATTAAAGATTGTTGGTGTACTTGCCTTCGAGCTAAAAGGTACCTTTTAACGGTAGTCCATAAACATTAACTGTTTTAACATAACATTATGTCAAAAGCAGAAATTCGATATAATTTACAGATTATAGGGATTCCATTTGAGTTGATTATTAAATCAATCTGAAAGCACAATCGCATTAAAATAAAATGCAGCGTGTCTGTTTATCTGTCTGTTCGCTTATAGACACAAAAACGGCTTGTCCGAGCTCCATCAAATTTTACACAATTGATCGGGGTACCCAGGGCGAGGTCATGGGCACAATAAAATCCACCACCCCCCTCTCCTCCCTCCCCCTTCCCTCTCCCCGAGAGAGTTTACCGACACCTGCCGGAGGGGTATTACTAGTCAAGTTAATTCTCACTCCCCCTTGCCCCCCCCCCTTCCCAAGCCGTTCCCCAAGGGTGTTGCTATTTCTAGTATATGAAATCTGCATGGCTTTCACCTATACATTTGATAAACACTGTATTTTGACACCAAATATATTTTAGAAAGAATTAAATGAGCCAATATTATGTTAAACCCCCTAGTAAAGAAAGGTGCGATAGGTACTGAAGATATCTAATTACTATTAATGTGTAATTGGTCACTGGCTTTGACACCAATACAAGTTTTTATTATTGGCCCTAGGCATCAAGAAGCTACATAGATCGAACAAATAGTTTCAAATGGAGCACCTCGAGGCCATTAGAGTATTTAAATTGCATCAGATGTGGCAATAAATCTGAATTGTTGCTCCCAGCTTGCCGGCTCGATGACAGAAGACGCCATTTGTATTTTTGCCGACCCCATCCCAACCCCTTTTTGAATCCTGTTTATAAATCCTCTTTAGAATTGGCATGGGCAACTTGCTAGCACTACCAACTGTGCCATCCATGGGCAACTTGCTAGCCCTTCCAACTGTGCCATCCATGGGCAACTTGCTAGCCCTTCCAACTGTGCCATCCATGGGCAACTTGCTAGCACTACCAACTGTGCCATCCATGGGCAACTTGCTAGCACTACCAACTGTGCCATCCATGGGCAACTTGCTAGCACTACCAACTGTGCCATCCGTGGGCAACTTGCTCGCCCTTCCAACTGTGCCATCCATGGGCAACTTGCTAGCACTACCAACTGTGCCATCCATGGGCAACTTGCTAGCACTACCAACTGTGCCATCCATGGGCAACTTGCTAGCACTACCAACTGTGCCATCCATGGGCAACTTGCTAGCCCTTCCAACTGTGCCATCCATGGGCAACTTGCTAGCCCTTCCAACTGTGCCATCCATGGGCAACTTGCTAGCACTCCCAACTGTGCCATCCATGGGCAACTTGCTAGCACTACCAACTGTGCCATCCATGGGCAACTTGCTAGCACTCCCAACTGTGCCATCCGTGGGCAACTTGCTCGCCCTTCCAACTGTGCCATCCATGGGCAACTTGCTAGCCCTTCCAACTGTGCCATCCATGGGCAACTTGCTAGCCCTACCAACTGTACCATCCATGGGCAACTTGCTAGCCCTTCCAACTGTGCCATCCATGGGCAACTTGCTAGCACTCCCAACTGTGCCATCCATGGGCAACTTGCTAGCCCTTCCAACTGTGCCATCCATGGGCAACTTGCTAGCACTCCCAACTGTGCCATCCATGGGCAACTTGCTAGCACTACCAACTGTGCCATCCGTGGGCAACTTGCTAGCCCTTCCAATTGTGGCATCCGTGGGCAACTTGCTAGCCCTTCCAACTGTGCCATCCATGGGCAACTTGCTAGCCCTTCCAACTGTGCCATCCATGGGCAACTTGCTAGCACTCCCAACTGTGCCATCCATGGGCAACTTGCTAGCCCTTCCAACTGTGCCATCCATGGGCAACTTGCTAGCACTCCCAACTGTGCCATCCATGGGCAACTTGCTAGCACTACCAACTGTGCCATCCGTGGGCAACTTGCTAGCCCTCCCAACTGTGGCATCCGTGGGCAACTTGCTAGCACTACCAACTGTGCCATCCGTGGGCAACTTGCTAGCCCTACCAATTGTGCCATCCGTGGGCAACTTGCTAGCACTACCAACTGTGCCATCCGTGGGCAACTTGCTAGCACTACCAACTGTGCCATCCATGGGCAACTTGCTAGCACTACCAACTGTGCCATCCGTGGGCAACTTGCTAGCCCTTCCAATTGTGGCATCCGTGGGCAACTTGCTAGCCCTTCCAACTGTGCCATCCATGGGCAACTTGCTAGCCCTTCCAACTGTGCCATCCATGGGCAACTTGCTAGCACTCCCAACTGTGCCATCCATGGGCAACTTGCTAGCCCTTCCAACTGTGCCATCCGTGGGCAACTTGCTAGCACTCCCAACTGTGCCATCCATGGGCAACTTGCTAGCACTACCAACTGTGCCATCCGTGGGCAACTTGCTAGCCCTTCCAATTGTGGCATCCGTGGGCAACTTGCTAGCCCTTCCAACTGTGCCATCCATGGGCAACTTGCTAGCCCTTCCAACTGTGCCATCCATGGGCAACTTGCTAGCACTCCCAACTGTGCCATCCATGGGCAACTTGCTAGCCCTTCCAACTGTGCCATCCGTGGGCAACTTGCTAGCACTCCCAACTGTGCCATCCATGGGCAACTTGCTAGCACTACCAACTGTGCCATCCGTGGGCAACTTGCTAGCCCTCCCAACTGTGGCATCCGTGGGCAACTTGCTAGCACTACCAACTGTGCCATCCGTGGGCAACTTGCTAGTCCTACCAACTGTGCCATCCGTGGGCAACTTGCTAGCACTACCAACTGTGCCATCCGTGGGCAACTTGCTAGCCCTTCCAACTGTGCCATCCATGAATGACTTTCTTGCTCGATGTCAGTGGTCACTTGGCCTTGTCCTTGTGGATGAACACATGAGGTTTTTGTTTTGTGTACAATGATTGTTTATCTTTCTGTCTCTTAAGCAAGGATGTAACGGGAGTGTAAACATAATATGATATTTTGCTTCTGTCCAAGGTTGAAACAACAATTTCCAACAACATCCATAAAATATCGACAATAGGGTATGTTGAAACTTCAAGGTTGTATTTTGAATCAATTACCGAATGCAAAATTACAATCAAAGTTATTTACATATAAAAAAAGAAAACTCAGATATTACGAACTCCTGCAATTATTGAATGAAAGTCACCACAAGTTCATTTCCCAGGCAGATTAGTTTTCTGTGGTTTATTTCGTCACTGGAACCCCTCAATTCCCCCTCCCCCCTTAACCCCCCACAAAAAAGTCTTTTTTGCAAAGTGGACATAAATTAGAGAATGAAAAATAAATGTAAAGATCACAACGTTAATAATTCTGCATCATTAAATATTAAACCTCGCTCATGCAACCTGCTGAGAAGTGTTGTTTTGGATAATAGAACTAATTTGGATAATAATATTGGAATTTGGATGTTATGGAATTGGATAATAATAAAATAAATAAGAAATGGTAAACAAGTAGTTTCTGCTATTCATGAAGAAAACTTTTAATCACTCTTCAGAGGAGAATTACGCATATGAAGTGAGCTCCTCTGATGGATGATAACTACCGTCTTGAAAAGCTTTGAACAATTCAAAGGCTGACAATGCTTGGCGTACCTTGTCATCTTTTTATTAATTTTAAGCGGTGAAGCCACTTCAATATTTGGCAGGTCCTTTCTTCCATCCGTAGAAAATGAAGAAGAAGATCCTTTCTAACCCACCGTGTTTAATTTTAAAGGGTTCTAAAGTGTAAATTTAGAGAGTTCTAAAGGGTAATTCTAAAGTGTTCTAAAGGGTAATTCTAAATTGTTTTAAAGTGAAATCCTACAGTGTTCTAAAGGGTAAATCTAAAGGGTTCTGAAGGGTTCTAAAGGATAATTCTAGAATGTTCTAAAGTGTAATCCTAGAGGGTTCTAAAGTGTAATCTTAGAGGGTTCTAAAGTGTAATCCTAGAGGGTTCTAATGTGTAATCCTAGAGGGTTCTAATGTGTAATCCTAGAGGGTTCTAATGTGTCATCCTAGAGGGTTCTAAAAGGGTAATTCTAAAGGGTTCTAAAGTGTAATTCTAAAGGGTTCTAAAGTGTAATTCTACAGTGTTCTAAAGGGCAATTCTAGAGTGGCATAAAGTGTAAATCTAAAGGAATCTAAAGGGTAATCCTAAAGGGTAATTCCAAAGAGCAATTCTAAAGAGCAATTCTAAAGGGTAATTCTTAAGGGGATTTCCAAAGGGTAATTCTTAAGGGTTCTAAATGGTAATTTTAAAGGGTGATTCTAAAGGGTTCTAAATGATCATTCTAATGGGTTTCATTAGTTTCTAGGCTTCGCCTATTTCATATTAAAAATGCCAAACTGAACTGCTTCCATCAGACACGGGTGGATTTTTTTTCTTTTACGCTTCTTTTTGAAATACTGTACTTAATTTCAGAGTTGTTGATTTATAAATTGTAAAAACTATTTTTTCTTCATTATGCATTTGGTGTGAGGAATGCGAGAATTATAACATGAAATTCTGAAAGCCAGCCTCTTTCAGTCCACGGAGGAATTCTACTACTTGACCAAGTTTTGTGTAAAGGAACAAGATAAATCAGGGGTAAGTCTTGGCAAACAATTCCAACAATAGGTTATATTAATGGAAAGTGGTTAAACTCGTATAACAGTCTATACCTCAGAATGAAGGCCCTCCTCAACACATACTGAAGGTCTTTGGCATACTTTCCACACTAGAGAACAAGAAAGAGCAATCAGAGATTGCAAACCCTCGCCAGGATGTATTTTCAGTGGTTTTTAAGGCTTTTGTGTTTAAACAAATATGGCGGCCGAACCACGTGACCGATGACATCATTATTATTTTTTCTCCACCAGTTTATGCCGACATGGCGCTCAAGAAATTGCATCTTGATCGGATGAAGTTTTGTACTTGTCGAATTATGACGTCATAATGAAGGCTCCAATGACATCATCATTAACATATTTTATTCCCCATGGAGAGTTCTTTACAATGAGCCATGTCTAATTTTTTTCTATTCAGCACTTTCGGCGATATAGAGATGCAAAGTTTTTCGGTTTTTCCAAGATGGCAGGCAAACCACGTGACCTATGACGTCCTCATTACTTTTTTTTTCTCCACCAGTTTATGCCGACATGGCGCTCAAGAAATTTCATCTTGATTGGATGAAGTTTTGTACTTGTCGAATTATCAAATTATGACATCATAATGGAGGCCTTGGGCGGAGCGAGTAAAAATTTGGGCACAGTCTATTCCAGGGCAAGACAAATATGTGTGTGAAGTTTGGTGATTCTACATGCAACGGTGTAGACGTAGTACTGCGAACAAACAGGCAGACAAACAGACAGACAAACAGACAAACCAACCGATCAACATACTTGTCAGATTAGTCAGAATCTTTTCCGGCAAGTAACAAGAAAGAAAACAAGAAAACAAGAAAACAAGAAAACAAGAAAACAAGAAAACAAGAAAACAAGAAAACAACCAGAGTGAAAACTGAGTACTCCCTATCAGTGTGCGTCATTGCCGAGCCTCCTTCGGTGCCCGGCAATGACGTTATGCATGGCCTGGAGATGGCATAGGAAAGGTGCAGTGTACAACAAACAGACAGACAAACGGACTCAAATGCAATACCCTCTCCTCTGGCGAAGGTAATAACCATGACGGTTAACATGCTCCAACCATAATCAGGCCAGATTCCGCCCCCTCCACTTTTTCGCCATATTTTCGCAGAATATTTTATTTTTCGCGTTCTGGAACTTTTTTTTTCTTCTTTTTTTTCTTTTTTTTGTATACTGAATCGAGGCTCGTGAAAGAGCTAACATTTACTTCACAAACAAATCAACCAGACAAACAAAACACACAAAAAGAGGGAGCGGAAAACAAGATGGGGAGAGAAGGGGAAGCACACAAACACAACATTTGAGAGCAGGGAGATGTGTGGAAGGGAGAGGGCTTGGGGGGAGGAGGCGTGGGAAGGGGGGGGGGTGGAGGGAGAAGCTTTCAAGGTTTTTGTCGTTCATGTCTTGCACACGTTTTGATACCAATTTTATAAAAATCGGACCGAAGGTTTCTGCGCAGCACGTAATGTTTCGGCGATACGCGCCATAAATCTTAAGTTTTCCCATTTGCTTTGCACAGCACACATCAAAATTTACATATATGAATATG
Source organism: Myxine glutinosa (assembly GCF_964187855.1). NCBI lineage: Eukaryota > Metazoa > Chordata > Myxini > Myxiniformes > Myxinidae > Myxine > Myxine glutinosa. Next base: position 139,952,239 of record NC_136263.1, read on the forward strand.
TAATGAGCTAATAATTAAAAAAGTATTAAGTGTATGATAATTAAACTTCACAGACATGATCAGCTTGACATAATCCACATGTGTGCCAAATCTGGCTTTATTTCGTCGCTTTACGGCTGAGATCCCAGGCCCCTGTTCCATGCCCGTTACCAATAAGCAGGTACTCATTTCGCCAACCTTGGAAGGATGACTGAGTCAACCCACCTGCTGTTATTTCAACTGCACGACAGGGGCTCAAACTAAAGACCTTAAGTTAGCTACCTTAATTGTTAACCGCCAACACCAGGCTGCAAGTCATGGTAATAGTAGGAAATAGTGCATTTCATTGAATACTCCCAATCTAGGTGTTTGGCACAAAAGTCATAAACTTGGAAGAGAATTCCCCACTTTCAGTGGAGTTGGCAGAGAAACCTTTTTGGCCAAAGTCATTCATGAACCGGGCCAGGGCTGACATTTGAGTGAAGGTGGCAGGAATTTTGAATTTGATCAGGTTGCCAACAATAACTTGCCCAAACTTCACAAAACTTTTACAGATAGGATCTTTAAAGGTCACCAATAAACAGCTCTAGTAGATCGGTCCTCCAGGTTAATGTCCATCGGATGGAGAAAGCGCACATGAATTTACCACCCGGAACGCGAAACACCAGGGCAGTAATTTATAGCTGGGTTGAGATTTGAACCCTGGCTTGGGCAAATACCTCCAAGCTATCATTCCAGCTCTAGTAAATTATTCAAAACGTTCATCATATGTCCAGGTCTCTTCCACGTGTGTTCTGTTCTCTGGAGAGTTTGTTGGTCCTTAATAAGCAAGAGTTTTGTAGATTTACGTTCCCAATTCGTGCAAGGTCAATAAGAGTTTGTGTGCTTTGTACCATTCAAAAAGGCCTATTCTGGAAATTACATATCCAGGGCATTGCTGCACCATATTCATTTGAGAGTGTACTCTTCCCATTAAAATGAATATTCTCAAGGCTGTCAAGGTTAGGCAACTACTCCAATTCTACACTCTCAACTTATACTGATGATGTTTGCATTACATTAGAGTACAAGACTTGGTCAGTTTCACCACTCTCTTAGGGCTCTTTCTTCTAGGGCTTTCTCTCTTAGGGCTTTCTTCGGACTCTCTTAGAGCTTGGTTACTGTAAACTATAAATTGGACCTAAGTGAAGCAAGGTGAGTGTGAGTAAACAAAACGCATTTAATTTCCAGATAATTTTTAGTGGGTTGGTGATGGTATGAATAACATGTGTCCTATTCTGCTACTGCACAGGTACTCCTATGGCCTACACAACCTGATTGTCTTGGCAGGATTCTTTGGAAGGATATTGATCGGAAAGAAAGGGGTGTCCTTACAGCTGTCATTTCAAAGAAGTGTATCGATTGTCAACAACTGAGCAATTTTCTTGGTTTGGCATAACGTCATTGTTTTTCAGGCACCGAAATAACTTTTTCACATGAATTAACAAAGTTATTTGTGTGAGACAACATGAGCCTTCACCTCTGGTATTGGATTTCACGTGAAATGAACCACGTTTTGAGTGAAGAAGTTTGGTCAGTAGATTCAACGCTTCTAATGGCGGAACACTATTATTGTTTTTTTTGCCATTGTGACTTTGTGTAAGGCGAGGTGACTACGACTTTTTTGTAAGTTATCCCTCTGAAGGTAATTTATTATTACCTCCGCCACCAAAGGTGGGTGGAGGTTATGTTTTCACCCCTGTTTGTCTGTCTGTCTGTGAGCAAGATATCTCAAAAAGTTGTCGACGGATTCAGACGAAATTTTGCGGAGATGTAGCACATGTGACAAGGACGAAATTATTAGACTTTAGTGAAGATCCGGATACTAGAATTTTTAAAATTGATTAAACCCACGACGTGTGTGTGTGTGTGTGTGTGTGTGTGTGCGTGCGCGTGTGTGTGTGTGTGTGCGTGCGCGTGTGCGAGAAACAAAAATAATGTGTAAGCGGGGTTGTATCAAAAGCGGGGTTGTATGAAAGCGGGAAGGCGGAGGAAACCGGTCATCACTGCCAGCAGTTATAAAGTGGCAGTTCTGCTTTTCTTTGAGATTTATATTCTCGGCTTGATTCCTGTCCCGACTATAAACTGTCAAATTGGTGTCTTGGACATAGGGAGTTACCTATGTGAAAGGAGTTACCTTTCATTAAATGGATTTTAATCTGAGTGTACCGTCTCCGAGCATGAGCTGGTGGATGTTAAAGATCTTGCGGTTCCTTTCAACGAAGAGGGGGTGAGTTATTTCCAGCATCCTGAACAAATTCCAAATTCTTGCCCTAACCAAGAAGGGAAATTGCATCCGCAGCACAGCCACCGACCCCTTACCCCCAGAAATGAAGCAACAATCAGTCACGTGTCACCCATACTCTCAGAAGGGATTACAAAGCTTGAAAACCCATGTTTGAAGGTGAAGCAATCTCCCTACAAAACCTCTTTATTCAACCCACTTTTCCAGCAAGGGAAGTTAACGAAGAGGGGTTTAGTCACTAAAAAGGTTACATTGCTTATCTCAACCATTGTGGCATATTAACGGTTTGAGATTTTGAATGAGAATAGAACCCTTCCCATGTAGCATATGCTGATTTGCAGCTTTCAGAAACCTGCACTCCATCACAATGACGACAAATGCCCTAGAGGAACTTTCTCAATCCTTACTTTGAACCTCTGAGGGTATTTTCAAGTAGGATTTGATGGACGTCATACTTTTTCTTTCGCCATACTGTGAGAAGCTTAATGGAGTTTACTTATCTTGAGAAATGACCGTTTTTGAGAACGTCATGAAATAAGGTTTGTATGGTGACTTAAAAAAGCATTTATATTCTGTTACATCAACTGATGTTGAAGTTATTTAAGAGGGGAAAAGTTTTTGTGTTTATTTTGAACCTAGATTCAAAGCAAGTGGACGTAGCATTGCGATATCGAAAGCATGAGGGTGAGTTTTCAGTTGAAAATGTCTCAAAGAGCATTTCCTATCAATATACCTGAGCTCTTCGTGATGAAAGGCTTTCAGTGAAAATCCTTTTTCTGTTAAAACAGAACATGCTTGCCATTCGGGTGAATTTTGATTTTAAAAAAAGTACACACTCTTTCTTAATATAGAACTCGGTGAACTATTTTCATTTGCACAGTTTGATCCAATAATACATTTATGAATTTGTACTTTTTGAACAAAGATTGCTTCTGCAGAGACAATATCTGCTCTTTCTTATTTGATGGTGTCAATTATTCCACCCTGTGGGGGTCGGCCAGAGGGAACGGTTCTGGCCCAGGTCTATCCGAGTCCAAGCTAGCCAGGCCGGACATTCGACCGAAGACAGGAATTTGTCATTTTTTCAGCATATCAGCAATTACACATTGCTGCTCATTTGTGAATTCAAGCAAGTATATTTCTGGTGCAAATGAAGTATGGTCTCATGTAATGTCTTAAAACTGGATGAAAGACGACTTACATTTCCTGCAATAAAAAAAAGAAAATGCTAAACATTTGCAACAACTTCAACGAGAACGGCTTTCCGTGGAGCGCATACTTCCTGAGGATTTGTATGATGACTTAAAAGCATTTTTATTCTGTTACATGAAATGATTTTGAAGTTATTTAAGAGGGGAAAAAGAAGAAAATAAATAACTGTCTGAACAGAAAAAGTTTTATGCCATGTATCGCTTTCATTTATTTATTTCATATATCATTTTACATATAGTTTTTGGCCCATCTCTCAATGGTGAAGAATCACTTCGACAATTAAATAATTCTCGTATCCGAATCCATATTCAGATGTTCACCAAAATCGATTCAATTCGGCCATGTCACATCCAACCTGTCCATCAAGTTTCAAATTGATCCGTCCACAACTTTTTGATATGTTCTGCTCAGTCAGGCAGACAGTCAAACAAACAAATAAACAAACAAATAGACAAACATACAAGGGTGAAAACATGAGCTACGTCCACCGTCGGTGGTGGAGGTAATTAGCGGAGGTGAGCAGTGAGCCTGGATTTTGAGAGTTTAACAAGAAGAGGGTTATTCTCAGACCATATGTGAGCTCTCAAAACCTAGAAAGGACAGAGCCAAGAGAGGGCATACGGTGCAAGACCAAAACGGAGGTGATAGAATATAGAGAAGCCACCAAGCTGTCTGCAATATGAGAGTGAACAAGCTTAGACATTCAGCTTCATCATGGGATACCCCAATGATTTTAGGGCCAAGCTTTCCATGTCCTCAAGAAGGGTAAGGTGTGAAGTAGGGGTGCCAGCTGAAATCAGAGGGAAGTACTCCATCAGTCTGTGAATGAAGGCCTTGTAGTTGATTTAATGTTCAGATGTGATAAAGAAAGATCTTGCACAATGAAGGATGCCCAGTTGCGGTGGCTGCCTTTGGAGGTCATCTTGGAAATATGGTTGGCACAAGAAACATCATGGCTGATGGTGAGATCTAAAAGTTTGAGTGGCTTAACCTCTTCAAGTGGTTTGTTTACGAAGTACAATGACTTCAGAAAATATTCACTCCCCTTGACCTTTTCACGTTTTCTCGATACAGCCTGAATTTAAAATTGATTAAATAAAAAATTTAATCTCCAATCTACATAAAATACTCCATAATGACAAAGTGGAAATATGTATTTCGAAATTTTTACAAATGTATTCATAATAAAAAACAGAAATATGAATTCACAGAAGTATTCAGCACCCCGAGTCAATACTTCGTAGAAGTGCCTTGGGCAATGATTACAGCTTTGAGTCGTTATGTCTGTATCAGCTTTGCACATCTGGATTTGTGGAGTTTCTCCCATTCTTCCTTGCAGATTTGCTCAAGCTCTGTCAAGTTGGATGGGGAGCATCAGCGAACAGCAATCTTCAAGTCTTTCCACATATTCCCAATGGGATTAAAGTCTGGGCTTTGGCTGGGCCACTTAAGGACTTTCACATTCTTGTTCTGAAGCCATTCCAGTGTTGCTTTGGCTGTTTGCTTGGGATCATTGTTCAGTTGGAACATAAATCTTCACGAAGGTCTTTTTCACTCTGAAGCAGGTCCTCCTCAAAGATTTGCCAGCATTTGGTTCCATTCATTGTTACCTCTATCTTTGCAAGTCTCCCAGTCCCCGATGCTGAAAAGCATCCCCATAGTATGATGCTGCCACATCCATGCTTCACAGTAGGGATGGTGTTAGATGGGTGATGAGCTGTGCTCAGTTTCTGCCAGACGTAGATTTTTGTGTTCAGGCCAAAGTGTTCAATTTTCGTCTCATCAGCCACAGAATATTTTGCCTCATCCTCTCAGAGTCATGTCATCTCAGAGTCTCAGAGTCATGCCTTTTTGCAAATTCCAGGTGTGCTGTCATGTGCCGTTTGGCTTTTTCTCTGGAGTGGCTTCTATCTGGCCACTCTCCCATAAAGCCTAGATTTGTGAAGTGCTGCATAGACTGTTGTCCTTCCACAAGGTTCTCCCATGTCAGCCAAGGAATTTTGTAGTTCTGTCAGAGTGGTCATTGGGTTATTGGTCACCTCCCTGACCAAGGCTCTTCTTGCCTGATTGTTCAGCCAAGTCATATTGCCAGCCCTAGGAAGAGTCTGGGTAGGTTCATATTCTTTCCATTTCCTAATGATGGGGCTCACTGTGCTCTTGGGAATGTTCACCACTCTAGAAATCGTTTCATACCCTTCCCCCGATCTATGCATCCTCACAATTCTATATCGGCGTTCTACGGACTGTTCCTTGGACTTCATGATCGAGTTGTCTTCTCTGACATGCACTGTCGGCTGTGGGACATTATATAGAATGTCCAATCAATTGAATTGGCTGCATGTGGACTTCAATGAAGTTGTAGAGACATCTCAAGGATGATCAAAGGAAATTGGATGCATCGGAGCTCAATATGGAGTGTCATAGCAAAGGGGTTGAATAGTTATTGACTCAAGACATTTCAGCTTCTCTTTTCTAATTAATTTGTAAAAGAAAAAAAAAAAACATTCCACATTGACATTATGGGGTATTAAGTGTAGAACGGTGACAAAAAAATCTCAATTTAATCCATCTTAAATTCAGGCTGTAACACAACAAAATGTGAAAAAGGTCAAGGGATGTGAATACTTTCTGAAGGCAGATGGGAGGGTTTGCCAGAGTTTGTATGCACTGTTCTTTCGAAGGCACAGAGTGAGTGTATGGGAATGGTCAGGGTTGAAAGACATATTCCAAGCATTAGACCAGCTCCTGATTATATCAAGGTCTGCAGAGAGAGAGAGATGAGGCTGTTCCTTGACTGTCTGAAGGATGAGAAATTATTCGGCAGAGGGTGGAATCATCAGCCAAGCGATAGGCAGGATGTTCCTGGGAATCAGAAAAATCCTTGATGAATATGAGGAACAAAACTGGGCCCAAGACACAACCTTGGGTTACTCCATCCTTCACAGAGAGAGGAGATGAGGGGATCCTGTTAACAGCTATGGTAAGAATAATGGGGAGAAGCAAAGAAAAAGTGCAGTCCAATCAAACATAACCATATTACAGTTTACTTACCTTACCAAGCCAGATGCTGGACTATCTCGTGTCATCTGGCACGGGCCGGTATCAGTTACGACAGAAATAATGATGTCATGCTCTTTCACACTATTGGCCCACTGTTTAAATGCTCTCTCTCACACTTTCCATCCACAAAGTACATACACACTAATTTTACATCATCACATTCATCCACAAAGTATGTACGCAAAAACGTGAAACGTGCTACTTTACGCAGAAACATGCTGCGTGCTACAAGTTACAATATATACAGTACTGTATAAAAGTCTTAGGCCACCACATTTTTTTCACTAATTTGTAATTTCTCCGTTGCAGGTAATATAAACCTACATCCATCATGCCCCAGATATGAAACTCGACGAGACTCAAAATAATAGTTTTACACCAGGCAGGCAATTTCCAGAGAGAGATGTCCCATAAAAAGGAATTTCCAGATGTGGCGTTCAAGCAGCAATTCAGAAGCAGAATGAGACTGAAGCAGTTAAATCAACTCAGCAAAAACAGATGAGCAATATTGAAAGATAAAGTTCCTTAATAAGTGGGGGAAAAAAAATCACAATTGCTGAACTTGCACAATAACTGGCACAGACACCAGAAGTTTTAAGCAGACTAATCTATTGTCAGAAGGTCTGTTATCAAAAGTTGTCTCAAAGGTTGAGTTGCTGTAAAAAAAAATCTCTGAATGTCAAGGTCAAGGTCAAGGTCAAGAGGTCAAGAGACTAACAAGGTCAAGAGACTGAAATATGCCCAAAAACATCAGAGTTAGGCTACTAATCAGTGGGGAAAAGTACTTTGGAGTGAAGAGTCAAAGTTTGAAAATCTTGGAAGAAAGAAAAGTTAGTATGTCAGAAGTAGGGTTGGTGAGAAGTATTAGGATATGTGTCTACATCCTACTGTGAGTCATGGTGGAGGCTCTGTTCATGTTTAGGGATGTGTTTCTCCTGCTGGAATTGGTGATTTGGTAAGACATGAAGGAACAATGAATGCTGACGAGTACAATCACATCCTTATCCACCATTGTATCCCATGAGAAAGGAGGCTAATTAGCGACAACTTTGTTTTCCAGCATGAAATTGACCCCAAACATATTGAAAATGTCCTTAAAACATGTTTATAAAGAAAAGCAGAATCAGGACCTCTACCACTATTAACATCGCCATCTCAAAGTCCTGATCTCAATATAACAGAAGGTGTCTTGGATTATTTTGACAGGAAAAAAATGAAGAACTATTTCAATCAAAAGATGAATTATGGGAAATATAGCAGAATGCATGGAAAAATCCTCCCAATGGAGTTTCTCCAGAAATTGCAGATACGCATTCCAAAACAGGTACGCGATGTTTTGCATGAAATAGGTCGTTACACCAAATATTGTGTATTTGATATTACAAATGCATTTGATATTACATCGATATTACAAATACAATTCAATTTTGTTTCTTTAATAAACCATGATTTTTATAACACCTTTTACTTATCAAAATATGCCAATGTGATAATAACAATGTTTATTTTCAAGGTGCACTGTGCTTTGTGTATGTGTATGTGTATATGTGTGTGTGTGTGTGTGTATATATATATATATATATTAGTGCTGTGCCGATTAGGAAATTTGACTATAACCGATGAGAAAAAGATTTTCATCTGCCGATTATACTACCGATTAAAATAATTAAATAATGACGTCATTTTGCATATCAAGTGTGTATCGTGCTTGATCGGTGCCATGCCCGGATTGACGGTATTGAATGGCTGTGAATCTATACATTATAAATTCCTTGTCTAATCGATTGGTTCATCGAACAGGACAGCATTCTGTTATTTTTAAAACTAACAATGAGGTTCCGTGTGAGTTAATGACAATGTTCATTCCAATGAAGCAGCATTCACTTGATTGACCCCAAATTGCTTGATGCTAAATATCGTTTTTAGCCTTATCGCTCAATGTTGAAGAATCACTTAAAAAATTAAGAATGATCGTTTTAAAGCCATTTTTCCACTCTAGAGCGGGGGTTAGCCTTGCGGGCCCCATGACTATCATGGTTCCCTGTTTGAGGCAATGTTTTTATGGCCGGATGCCCTTCCTGACGCCAGCCCTTGGTCGCCTCTTACGATGCACAGGGATACGGTGTACCTATTCTAAATCGGGGTACACCCCGGGATCATTCATCCCAGCAAGCTGGTACCCAATTTGCACAACCTCAGAAGGATGACAGGCTGAGTCAACCCCCCTGGCATCAATTCAGTGATGACCAGGATTCGAACTCAGGATCCTAAGATCCCAAGACGGCACCCTAACGGCTAATCCAACACCAGACTTAAAAAATTACGTAATTATCGTATTTGGATCCGTATTCGGATCTTCACCAAAATCGAATCAATTAGTTATTGTCACGCACCCAACCTGCCCACCACGTTTTGTCCGAATACGGCCACAACCTTTTGAGATATTTTGTTCATAGACGGACACAGCCAGACAAAAACAGACAGGGGTGAAAACATACCCTCCTTCTACCTTCGGTGGTGGAGGTAATAAGAAGTTATGTCGTCTTCACATGAAGCTCGAACAACTTAAAAAGAAAAGTAAAACACAAAACCGATTCATCAACATTGATCAAACTGAAGAGACCAATAAGTAAATTGCCTGACTTTGGCCTTCGATTGACCAGGGGTACAAATATTATTTAGGTTTTAACTCCTCTGCTTCACATTGCATTGACATTTATCACAAATGGCAAATCTTTTCCAGGTAATAAAATGTTGCAAGGTTTGCTAACAATCGTGTTATATACAGTGGGGTGCAAAAGTACGAGTCCACTTAAATCAAAGCCAAGCTTTCTCAAATCACGATTTAAAACAATAATTTGTCATAATATTAAAGATATGTACATCTATACATATTCTTTATATTGACTGACACTTTGTCTTAACATAATAAATGAAAGGTGAATACATTTGAGAGCAAGATAAAATTGACGTGAGCAGTCTGACATTACTCTGTAGTTCATCACAACACTGTTGGGAAAACATTGACTCAAACATATTGCATAAACTAATTAAATCAATCACAAATGTAGTTTTGGGAGTTCTCAAGACAAAAAGGGGGTCACATTGATTAATTAATTGATCACTGGCGAGGTACCCGTACTATGCACGGGTGGGAGCCCAAAATTCCATTGTATCGATATATTTATCAAACCAGAGAATGTTTCAACATGCAATAAATGGTGAAACTGTGAATGCCGAACTGCTGAATGAGCTTACAAGCAGAGAGAGAGAGAGAGAGAGGAGTTTTGTACAGGTGGAATCTCACAATCATAATTGTATCGAGAAATTTATGAAACTCCCCACCCACCTTAGAACACCCACTGGGACCCCAAAAAGTTTCACAGAAAATTTGACGGGGCTAGCTGCAAAACTGAGGGTGTAGTTCGGGGACAGATGGACAGTGCTGCTTTATTATATAGATACATGAAGACAGATTTGATTTTTTCCAATTATAATAAATGTTGTAATATCCTTAATAGTTCATGGAAATCCTTTGAAAGAGCTTTTGGTTTCATATTACAATTATTTATTTTGTTATCACGTCTCAATTAATAAAATTCCTACTGGACCCATTCATACTTTTGTACCCCACTGTGTAAACAAATAAATAAATAAAGTAATGTGAAATAAAGAAATAAAAAGCTAAATGACATCAATTAATGTCGTGTGAGATTGAAGTTCGATAGCACCTGGAATCTTTAATAACCGTTCACCACTGATAGCAACAGGGTCACTGGAAAAGCGTATACTAAGTGTATAGCGAAATAAGCAAATGAACGATGATAAAATGCAAGAGCGAATTAAAAAGGAGCATTTACACATTGTATACAGAGCACGTGGTGTAACGTAGATGGCTCACAAATATGTATTCCACGAAAGCTGAAGGATTTACCATAAGTTATAATATATAAGTAGCCTTTCACATCATCAATGGATTCAAATATTAAAAACCATGAACCGCTGTTTTGTACAGATTAATTTCACATTTCCTCTTTATAATGTACCTTTATATGGCATCTTTTAGACAAGCCGTCATACCTTTTTTTTTTTAAATAACAAACGTTATGAGTGTGAGGGGCTGGTGGCCAAGGCTATAAAGTCTAGGCCGTTGAGGTACATGCACTCACCTCTGAGCTGTGCGTAGCCTTGGTTTGAATCTCGACACAGCTATAAATTGCTATCCTGGTGTTTCGCATGTAGAATTAGGCACCAATGTATGGATGTTATTAGTTAATCACAAGGACCACTTTGGCAGTATGGTTTGATGATAGATGGTAAAGATCTCACGGTGCCTTTCATGAAACTTACTGTAACTGAGTAAATTATGCCTAAAACTGTGCGAAGCAAATAGTCTATATTTATTGTATACGAGTAGGAGTACGCGGCGATGCCCGGTGATGATCGAATCCTGTTGGCATTTTGAAGAAATCAATTTGTTTTTCGTATTTTTTTGTAGGTGCCGAAAACACTGCCCTACTACTATACATTTATGAAGGAAAATTTATATTTAATATGACATCACATACACACACACACACACACACACACACACACACACACACACACACACACACATCAGGGATAATTTAATATTTCCTTTCCTCTAGCTACAAAGGCTCAGGTATCAGAGGGACTGGTGGCACAACAACAACAACAACAACAACAACAAGAAAAAGAGCAATCAGAGATTGCAAACCCGCGCCAGGGTGTATTTTCAGTAGTTGTTAAGGCTTTTGTGTTAAAACAAATATGGCGGCCGAACCACGTGACCGATGACGTCATCATTTTTTTTTCTAAACCAATTTACTCCGAGATTATGCTCAAGAAATTTCATCTTGATCGGATGAAGTTTTGTACTTGTCGAATTATGACATCATAATGGAGGCACCTATGACATCATCATTAACATATTTTATTCCCAATGGAGAGTTCTTTACAATGAGCCATGTCTCAATTTTTTCTATTCAGTGCTTTCGGAGATATAGAGATGCAAAGGTTTTCGATTTTTCCAAGATGGCGGCCGAACCAAGTGACCTTTGACGTCATAATTATCATTAAAAGATTCCACAGGTGGAGTTTCACCTATCGTGAAAATTTCATGTCGATCGGACCAACGGTTGCAGAGAAAATCATATTTATTCTGTGCGGACAAACAAACAAACAAGCAAACAGACAAACAAACAGACAAGCAAACGGCCTCAAATGCAATACCCTCTCCTCTGGCGAGGTTAATAACAAGCGAACACGCATGTTGACGCACACTCATTAAACACCAGATCACGTGTGAGTAATAACAAAAAAGAGCAGAGCAACCCATCAATGATGTGCTTTAACGTTTCGAGAATTTGCATCCTCCTGGCGCCACATATATTTCAAATAAAGCGATTTTAAAAAATATCAAAATAACGAACTTTTTTTTTCAAAAAACAAAACACAAATTGTTGCCTAAAACACTCTCGGCACTCACTGATGAACATCTGAAAGTTTGACGAACATCCGTTCAGCCATTTTCTGAGAAAAATGTTGACACACAGACACACCCAGACAGACATCTGGCTCTCTTCTGGTAAACAGTAGATCATTTGACCACAGGTTACACTGCTTGCTATCTCAGTGTGGTATTATCTGTGCAGTGCATCTCTTATACATGTTATAAAGAAATTCACATTTCCAGGTTGCTCGCACATCACACGTAAAAGAATGGCCATCTTCGGCTATGAAGGGCCGTCATGATTAAGAATGTGAGTTTGCAATATGGTGATGAAATAGTTTCCTGACCATGAAATCTCCATGTGGTAGTCTGCATGTTTCAAATCAATTTTTCGTTTTATGCCTGTCCATCTTTTACCCTCATCTCCATTGCAGAATTCCATTTACATTATCATTTCCACAAAATGGCAGATTTTTGAGCCTTCCCTTCCCTCTCCTCCCCTACCCCCAATTTTATTTTTTCCAGGCAATTATCTTCCATTCTTTCTCCAGAATCCACATCTCTTCCCGATGTCCTTTTGCTTCTCTCTCTCTCCCTCTTTTTTCTTTCTCTTCTATGATTCCTATAATAAAAATGTCCTTAATTTAACTCCATCCATAACCCTTTGGGAATATGTAATTGGAGACTGTTCTGAATCAGGAATTTCTAAGTTAGCATTTATGGGGGTATCCTTGCCTTAAAATACCATATATAAAAGCATATCAAGCACCAATAATAGGGCATTCCCCTGGCCCTGAAGCATTGGGCATGCACATCGTATAGCATTAAATATGCATAGGGAAAGAAAACATTGGAGTCACTCAGGTTGACCGCTAAGGCACCGACCGGTGGAAACCATGAGCCCAAAGGAAGGCCAGACAGACTGGCTGCCTTTGCCACATGCCCTAAATTATTCAGCATCTCTAGTCAAATCGATGGCGGATGAGCATGGGCCTGCATTCACGTTAAACGTGATCTGATGAAGTCTGACACCTAAGAAGCAGAAGCAAGATGGTAGAAACATGTGTTCATTGTCTAATGCCAATATAGCTGGGATAGCAGCTTCAGATGTCTCATTCGAATTTTATCAACTTGAACTCACGTTTGATATGGTGCCAGAAGGGGGTGCTGCATTGTGGAGACTACGTTATATTGTCGAGGACATTAGGCTAAAGGTTAGACTTTTGTAGAGGATATTAGGCTAAAAGTTAGTGCAATCACATGGTATTTTCAGAAAGAGTAGGCCTTTGGTCGGTTCCATTGCTATACAAATGCAGTCAATTGATTCAGTAAATGGTGCGTGTTTCGTATATGTTTAAATGGTCTCTATGCACTATTTCTACAGTGAATATCACATTTTGAAAGAATACATTTGAAATTTATGAATGAATATCAATTGATTTCATGTCAAATGTAATTTGACAAAAACATTGTAACGTTGCAAAGCGAAACTGCACATCATCATCTGACCTCGTCCTCCATACGTGATCTTTTCTTACCCAATTAACCCTGCCTCTAACTAATTTGGTTTGTAAATTACAATGTTTCCTTCATTATATTCTTAGTTCCTCCTCTTCACTCATCCCCTTGTGTCTGTGTGTTGCCCCCACCGCCCCATTGCCAATGTGTTGCCTTCTACCCTCTGTGATCTTGTTCTCAGAATGAGCAGAGATTTTGTATCCAAACAACATGGAAAATCAATGTTACATGTGCTCTATTGTCGATATGGAGGGGAATCGAAGACAATTTGTATCTTATACATATTTTGGGAGATTACCCAGAAGGCTTTTGGAGAATTGTTTTGTTTAAAACAGGCAAACATCAAAAATTGTCTCGGCTCAAATCGATTTTGTTCAATTTACGTTTAACTCAGAGATGATGTCATTACCAATAAATCTTTATGGGATTCAATTCTTAATCATGGTCTAATTTCTATTTTTTAAAAGAAGATTTGTAACAAAAAAATATTTTATAACAAAGTATGAATTTTAAATTGCATATTTAAATGGACAGTATTTCAATAAAAACAGCAAACGAATCTTTTTTGCATAGATAATTGAGCATGCGGAAGAGCTAGAGCAGAATGCAAGGGAACAAAAATGGAAAATAGGAAACACCAACAACAGAGTAGAAGTGAGAGTGAGATCAACGGGAGAGGGTGGACACATGGGGTTGAACAAGCTACACACAAACTGAATTAAGCAGATCGAGAAGAGAAAGGGGAAAGTGGGGGAGGAAACAGAGAAGGAACGAACCAACCGACAACGAACAAACTAAAAGAGGTGAGGAAGAGGGGGGATCGCAATAACCTGGAAAAGGGAATGGAGTCATTTGGGCGAGAAGAGATTATGATTATGGATGGGGATGATGTGAGCGAGTGGGGAACAGCTGTTTCGAAGACCTGGAGGGAATATTGGAAATGAACAGACTGGGGAAGTTGGTTCCACAGGCGAAAGAAAAGAAGAACAAATGAGTGGAGGTGAATAATGAGCCTGAATTTGGGGAGTTTAACAAAAGGGGGGTTACTGGCAGACCATGTGCATCCTCCAGAAACATGGGAGGGACAAGCCAAGAGAAGGCAGAGGGTGAAATACCAAAAAGGAGGCAGTAAATACAGAGAGGCCACCAACCTGTCTGCGATATAAAAGTAACAGGTCGAGACACTCAGTTTCTCTGCATGATATCCCAATTATTTTGAGGGCCTTTCTTTCCATGGCATCAAGAAGGGCAAGGCACGGCCACCAGCCCAAAGGGGGTAGCAGTACTCCATCAACCTGTGAATATAGGCCTTGTAGGTTGTCAAAAGTTCAGACTGGCCAAGGAAAGAGCTTGCTTGATGAAGGATGCCCAGGTGTTGTTGGGCTTTGGATGCCATATTGGAAATATGGTCCACCCAAGAAAGATCATTGCTCATGGTGAGACCCAAAAGTTTGACTGACAACCTTTTCAAGTGGTTTGTTTAGGACGTAGATTGGATGGTTTGCCAGATTGTGATTTTTGAGAGACACAGGGTGAGTGTACGGGATTTGTCAGAGTTGAAAGACATATTCCAAGTGTTGGATCAACTCCTGATTATATCAAGGTCTGCAGAGAGGGAAGAGGCTGCTTGTCTGCCTGTCTGAAGGATGAGAAATTATACAGCGGCAGATGCAATCATGAGCAACGAGATACACAGAATTTTCAAGGGAATCGGAAAGATCATTGATGAAGATGAGGAACAAAACTAGGCCCAAAACACAGTTTCGGCCACTCGTGGGGGCTGTACCCCAGGCTCAGATTACTTGATGGATAGAGCTGTACTGCATTGCTGTAAAGATAATGCACACATATGATGTGAGTATATACATCTGAAAATTTTATTGTGATATAAATGGCAATATATTATTTTACAGTGATAACCACACGGCAGGTATTATATTGTTCTTTGCATCTCGTGTTTTTTGATCATACACATATTCATTAATTTTTCTGCTGAGATTTGTATCTGCACATGCTTCATTCCGCTTCACTATTTCATGCATGCTCCTTATGTCTCTGCTGGATATGGCATGGAATCTCATTTTGCAGATAAATATCCAGCATCAGTTTCCCTTTCATTTCCAGGTTGCAGCTAGTAGTAAATAAATTACACATCAAGTGAATAGAATGTGTATATGACTGATGCAATCAAGCAAATCCCTTGTTCTGAGTCTGCTTCGTTCTTATTATTGATATCCGTAACGCCTGAAGCAAGGTCTCAATGCTAGATGCTCAAGGGTGTTGGCACACAAGAAGTGCATCAGAAGCCACCGATAAGATCCCAGAAAGGTTCGGTGGAGAATGACACGGAACTTCTATAATGAAAACACACATGGAAGTTTGGCGTTATTGATCCATTATTTCATCACACCACCAAGGTCAACATTACCCCCCTTCCATTATTACTTCTGGAAAGTTTGAGCAAACATTACCTTTGCAAACCTGTACAGCTAATTCCAAAAGACTTTCCCGCAGCTGAATATAGAAAGCTTTTAAATCCAAAATTACATTGGAAGGATTCGGGAAGAATCGGTAATGGCTCATTTGTCATGGCGTGCCTCAGTTGGCTGTCCGCCCTCCTTTGCAGCTAAATGAAGAGATTCGGAGCTGTGGAGATGGAACAAAGGCCATGGCATCGCCTGTAGACCATAACAGAAAGACCACTCATGGGTTTGACAATGGTTTATTTTTAGTAACATGCAAGGCACTTGACTTATTCAAAGGTACAGTAGATTGGCCATAAGCTTCCAGCGCTCTTACTCTATTCCTCCAAGGCACACTGTGCATTGTAGCGTTTGTTTCATCCGATTCATGCTTTATTGTTCTTTAAATCTCAACTTGTATCAAGAGGAATGTTAAAGAAAACTAGAGGTTCCAGGGAACCTGAACTCAACTGGTCTATATCAAAAAAACTGCCCAAAACAAACCAAACTGCCACACCAAGTTTCAGCCTTCTAGCTGCATTAGGAAGTAGCAGATTGACAAAAATTGATTTTTCAATATGGCCGCCCTGCCACGCCCATTTTTGGGCGTGCAATGCCCAAATGCAATCCCAAACTAGTTTATGTCTTAAAGATGCTGCATAACAAGTTTCATCAAATTCGATCAATATTTGTGACTTTTAGAGCGTAGACGTCGAATTGTTTACAGATGACAGACAGACAGGCGACAGACGGACGGACGTCGGACGATGGACACTGGGTGTCGACAAAAACTCAGCTGGACATAGTCCAGTTGAGTTAAAGAAAATTCACCCACAGAGCTGCCAATGTTATGGTTTGAAGGACGTACCAAGTTTGTCAGCACAGCATCGATTAAAAGTTCTGTTTTTGGAAATCAATGCCACGTTTTCCTCTGGAATATGAGCACACATTACTTCCATATATAGAATGAGGAAATGATTCCCGAGACAAAGAAAAGATTCTTCATCGCATAAATATTAGCACAAGGAAATGAATTCAACAATTGAGTCATTAAGGCCTTGCCTTGCACATGTTCTGTAAAGAAAGTAATGAAAAATTAATCCCACTCCTGTACATTTTCATTCCATCCCTGCCTTTTCCTTCCTGTTCTGGAAACAACCTTGTCCTTTTATTCCCATCCGCTCCACTCCTCTTCATCTTCCTAATCTGTACTTCTTACCCACAACTTCCACTCCCCACTTTCCTTTACATGCACAAATTGCAATATATCATTAATGAGCTGTACACAATCCCTGGTGTTGGGCTAGCGGCTAGGGTGCCGGCTTAGGATTAAACCTAGGATCCTGGGTTCGAATCCCGGTCGATCGCTGAATTAACGCCAGGGGGGTTGACTCAGCCTGTCATTCCTTCCGAGGTCGGCTAATTGAGTACCAGTTCACTGGTAAATTCCCTGTTTGTCGTTAAAGGTGGCAAAAAGGGTTGGCGTCAGGAAGGGCATCCGGCCGTAAAACATTGCTTCAAAAAGGGGACCAAAAAACAACAACAACCACGGTTCCCGAAAAAGGCCAACCCCTGCTTGCGGGGAAAAATGGCCTCTAAAGGTGGTTTTTACACATACCAATGGTATTCCTTTAATACCTTAATTTTAATCAAAATGAAATTGGGATTACTCCAATTTTTCCAAATGGAGGTGGAATACTCTTTTCCAAACTAGCCCCCACTTTGCTTCGAGACTCATCATAGGATGGATACTGTGGTTGCAGAGGAAATTTCATACATATAATCCTAATTGAGTTGCGTACACATCTTAATATCAGTGTTCCACTAAGTTTACTTATAGAAACTGTTCAACATTGATATTCCACAAAAATATCAATCATTATGCTATTCTCCTCTAACAAGTATTAGCTTAATCTTGGAGTTGTCATGCTGCCACAACTTGGAATGAGGAATTCAATGACTGTATTCATTTACAGAAAAGCTGCAAAAAGAAACACATCCTAATGTGTGATCTGTATTCACCTTGAAAGGATCTTGGATGTATATGTATAGTATTTTAAGGCCTTTGTTTGAATTTAAATCCACACACCCAAAACAGGCAGGCATCACCCATGGCACTCAACACTGGAGCAGATTCTTCCCTCCGCCAGATTGCTGAACATCACCGAGAGTTCAACAGACCAACTTTTGCAGCCTGTGTTGACGTAAAGAAGGCAGTTGACTACCTCAACTGAGAGTCTGTGGCTCCTGCTTCAAGCTTCTGGGGTCCCCTAAAAATAATCAACCACATCCAAGCAATCTTTGACAATACAGCAAGCTGTACTTGTGTATGGACTGTGCTCTCAGATGTATTCATTTTTGATGGAGGTGTACACCATGAATATGTTGCTCCAACATTATTCCTTCCTGCAATGGACTATTTCAGGAACAACACCCTCCGGTCAGATGGCCAAGACTGTGGGGGAAAACTAGGCCCAAATTACACTTGCACATACCTGGACTTTACAGTTGATGTGGTCCTAGTTGTACAGACAGTTGATATCCTTGTTTCAACACTCCAGGATTTCTACCACCACTCATCCATGCTCAGCCTAAAGTCAGGTGGATCTAATCAGTATTTGGTAGGTTCAAGGTGGTTAACTAATGACCTCACGTTTGAGCGAAAGGCAACTTGTGACTCTATAGAATCTGACAAAACCTTGTGATCTGATTAGCTATCCATACAAATTTGCACTAAAACAAAAAAATTAAGCCAATTACAACAGAATGCAGGAAATGTTCCATTCTCCCCAACACCTCCACGTCCGCCTCATCAGTGTTTATGTGATCAGTTACCTGAGTGTCCACACCAGAGGCCTTTCTGATTGATGTTATTTGGGTAATTTATAATAAAACGTGCGCAGCATACAGAACAAACAAATTAAGGGTGTATATTCATCACAGGTATCTTGACCTACTTTTCCTGGCAGGGACATCTTACTCCCCCTCGCTCTACACACACATCTTCTATCTTCTTCTATATTATACAAGGAGCCATGTCTGTCTGTTTGTTTGTTTGTCATAACTTGATAACGGATTAACGGATTTCAATGAATCCAATTAAGGTGGATTCGGGTAACTCCCGGGAGTGTTTGTGAGCCAAAAAAAGTTTTGTTTTTTTATGGGTACATGGACACGCGTGTGAAAACTGCAAATGCCAACATGTTACGTTGGTTATCCCTGCACGGAGAGTGGGATCTCCCAGGAAGCCTTTTTTTTTCTTCCCTCATAGATTACCCATCGCAGAAAAGATTGGTATTTCCGTCAGCGAAGAGACGGGTCTTCTATTCTAGCATTTAAATGAAATGTAGGCAATAATTCAAGGAACCAGCTATAGTTTTCATTCAGATCGTCACAATGAAAATATCAAAGCAGTATCTGAATATAGAGTATTGGCCATGTTCCTTGTTGTATTCCCAATCAGCTTTATTTGCATTTCCAATCCTAGAGGGGATCATGTGGAACTCAAAACAAGAACATTTTACATTTAGTTTGCATTGCAGAAGACAAGTAAGGTTGTCTGTTGCCAAGTTTCCTCTGCATTCTGTTTCTATTTCCCTGACCAAAGAGAAGGCCTACTCACAGTTGACACTGTTGACGCAGGCTGAATGGAGCTGTCATCCCTTGTTTATCTCCTCCTGCACAGGGGTTTTCATTGTGAAGACTTCAGTCGAAAATGAATCAGTCTCTTTGGTTTGTCATTTAAAGTCAAGAGGGATAGATCTCCATCTTCTACGAACTGGAACTCTTCAAATTCATCCTTCAATTTTACACATCTTGCAGTCGCTGTTTTACAGAGGATGTTGTGCTATAATTTTCGGTAGGTTAAGCTTACCAAGGGACTGGTAGAACAGACGTCCGCTATTGTGACCAATTCATTTTTGCTTGGTTCTGTTTTCTTTACAAATGGTTGTCATGAGTCCATTTCTCTCTTTCTGTTTAGCTTTGTGCATGTGAAAGCTTTGTTTTGAATTTCATCATCAAATCATCTACTCCTCACACCACACTTTCATGTTTAGAGAACAAACTGTGCTATAAACATACAACAAGGAAATTTGACGCAGGAGAAGGCCATTCGGCCCGTCATGTCTACACTACACCAGCAACCAGATTTTTAATAACTCCATCAAGCTAATGACAATTTAATTGGGGGTGGGGGAGGAATGTGGATGAGAAAAATGTTGCAGGCTCAGGGACATCACTAGGGTGTTAAAATAATTTAAAAAGTAAAAAAAAAAAAAAACATTTTTGGGTGGGGGAGTGGTGGAGACATTTTCAGGTGGTGAATGCACAAATACCGACCACAAATGTTCTTTTGGTGAGACCCTCTCACAGACATCACAATCACTACAGATGTACACAGTCACAGTACACAGTCACTCGTAGTCAACGTGTGGCCCTGAATGGATTTCTCTCATCTCCCCTTCCTGTTCAGGCTGGAGTTCCCCAAGGCAGTGTTCTGGGCCCTCTGCTTTTTCTGGTCTTTATCAATGATCTCTCCGACTCTCTGGAAAATCCTCTCTATCTCTTTGCTGATGACTCCACTCTCTGCCGCTCCATTCCTCTTCCCTCAGATCGGCAGTCTGCAGCCTCCTCACTCTCTGAAGACCTGGACAAAATCAAAGACTGGTCAAACAAGTGGAACATGTCTTTCAATCCTGACAAATCTCACACTCTTACGATGTCTCTCCGAAAAGATCGACAGGACAACCTCCCCATCCACTTTCTCAACAATCTCCTCCAACAAGTTCTGTCGCTCAAGCTTTTGGGTCTCACTATCTGCCATGATCTTTCTTGGGAAAACCACATTTCCAACCTGGCCTCCAAAGCCAGTCGCCGTCTGGGCATCCTCCGTCGTGCGAAGTCCTTCCTTGGCACACCTGAGCTCCTCACCACATACAAGGCTTTCATCCGCAGCTCAATGGAATACTGTTCTCCCCTATGGGCCGGTGCTCCTGCCTCACACCTAGCTCGGCTTCAAGCTGTTGAAACCAAAGCTTTCAGAATCATTGGAATCTCCCACGATGAAGCTATCTCTGAGGGCCTTTCACTCCCTCACCGCAGGCAGGTAGGTGGACTTTCTGTCTTCTACCGACTCCTCTCCGGCCTTGCTCCCCCAGCTCTCTCTGTGCTCTGTCCCCCAAATATTCCTACAGGTCGCACAAGATCTGCCAGCAACCCTCTGATGGTTAAACTGCCGAAATCTCGGCTCTCTGCTCACCTTCACTCTTTCATTCCTCTTTTCTCCCGCCTCTGGAACAAACTCCCTCACTCCCTTCAATCCCACTCCTCCCTCCAGGTCTTTAAAACAGCTGTTCACCACCATCTCTTATCTTCCCCCATCCAAAACCTTGATCTTTTCTACCCCCACTAATTCACCCCAGATCCACCTTGTTTGAAATTCCAACTTCTTTCCTGGAAGTCCTGGCAGTGTCTATATGTTTTATACCTCTCCCACCCCACCCCCCTTCCCATGCCTCCTCCCCCCCCCCCCCCCAAAGCCCTCTCCCTCCCACAGATCTCTCGATGTCTCCATGTCTCTCGGTCCCTGCTCTCAAATGTTGTGTTTGTGTCCTTCCCCCTCTCTCCCCATCTTGTCTACCGCTCCCGATGTTATATGTTTTATGTGTCGGTTTGTCTTTCTGTGTGATTAATGTTCGCTCTTTTACGAGCCTCGATCTTGTATACAAAAAAAAAAAAAAGCCTCTTATCTATCTCCAATGCTTCGAGGTACATATCTAATGCTAGTTTAAACCTATCCACCATTTGGCGGCTATTATTTTTCCAGGGAGACCATTCCATGCATTAACCACTCTCTGAGTGAAAGATCCTTGCATAAACGACTGCCTTAACTCTACTCTTCTTTGCTCTCAGGCTATGTATGACCCCTGGTCTAATTACAGTCTATTCTGCAAAAAAAAAAAAAAAACTTTTGTGGTTATTTTGTCTATCCTCTTCATTATCTTTAACATCTTAATAATATCCTCTCGTAACCACATCCTTTCTCATGTCAAAAGTCCTATCTCCTTCAGCCGCCCCTCATATCTGAATCTAGCTCGACCAGGAATCGATCTCGTAGCCCAATGCTGAACCCTCTCTATGGCAGCAGCTATATGTCCTTCAACGGACATATAGCTGCGATTTTATTACCCACGGTAGTAGTGTAATAATGTTGCTTCTGGGACACCTCCGTTTAACATGGGAAATCCCTATCTAATGTCATTTACCCCCTTGTCTTTTTCAAAAATCATAAACACCTCTATTTCTCCCACCCTCATCTTTATGAACCTTTTGTCTGTAGTACCTATCCTTAATGTTGTTCATTAGACCACTCAAACACTACAAATATTTGTTTTCTCTTATAGACCTATCATCCTTCTTCTACATATCATCTGGCAGATTAATCTTTGACCCACTCAAACATTGACCCATTCACTTCCATATTAATTCTTTCCCTCCCTCATTGCCCCTAAAGACCTCTATTTCTCTCACCCTGTTCTTTACGAACCTTCTAACCTTTTGACATGTTATCCTTATTCATTAGACCACTTAAACACCTGTGATCCTTC
This sequence comes from Myxine glutinosa, assembly GCF_964187855.1. Lineage (NCBI taxonomy): Eukaryota > Metazoa > Chordata > Myxini > Myxiniformes > Myxinidae > Myxine > Myxine glutinosa. The sequence goes on from NC_136263.1 coordinate 139,974,835, forward strand.
TGACCTTATGAACCTTTTAACCTTTTACTCTTAATATCATCTGGTGAATATAACCCACTCAAACAACGACCCTACAAATATTTGTTTATGTGTGGGAAATAATTTAATTCTCCTACAACTCTCCTCACCGTCTAATACATTAACAAAAAATATGTTTGAGTTTGGTTCTTTATTAAGATATTTTAACTGAGCTAAGATAAAATGGTAAACCTCCCTCAATGTTCTTATTTGAGCGCCTCCAGTGCCACACACTTTTTGGTAGGCTCTGCCCACCTTTTGTTAAGCTCCGTCCACTTTTTGGAAAAACCCCGCCCACTTTTTGGTAAGCCACGCCCACCTTTTACTAAGCCCCGCCCACTTTTTGTTAAGCCACGCCCACTTTTTGCTATGTCCCGCCCCCTTTTGCTAAGCTCCGCCCACTTTTGCTAAGTCCCACCCACTTTATAAACTCTTCAGCATTGTATCATTTCCAGGTAAAACATTACATCATTTTCAGGGAATTTCCATCACATCATTTCCAGTTGACACGCCCAGGGAATTTCCACAGGAAATGACACACACCCAGCCCTTCTTATAAAAGGCACCGACCACACAGGCTTTTTCAAACACGCTTTCTGCTTCACTTGAGAATGGACTCCTATGCCGAAATGGAATGGGATAACTTTGCTATTCCTTGGAGTCCTACTACCTGTGTAGAACTCAACCTTCAGATTGATGAACTGGACTCGAACCTCTTATCAATGGAGGTAAGTTTGTTTATTTATTTATTTATTTATTTAATTAATTATTTATTTAATTATTTATTTTAATATTTTTTTTTAGATGAGACTCGTGTAAGAGTTAACAAAGTTAATTTTAATATTCATAGAGCTTGATTTATACAAATAAAAAATATTGTATTAAATTAATACATTGTTATTTTCTTTCACAGGAAATTGTATCTGAGATACGAAATGAAAATTCTGCTTTTAACACAACTTGGGATGAAGTTATTTTTTTGTTTGAAGACATTTTGAACAACCAAGACCCCCAGAACGAGTTCTACCTTGATGACCCAGCCAAAGAGTTATACCTTGGAGATCCACAAAATCCTGAAAAAGAGTTTTACCATGATGATACTTGTTGTGAGTTATCAAAACAAAACCCACTGAACAAGTTCTACCTTGATGAGCCAGAATACAAGTCATACATTGGAGACCCACAAATTTCTGAAAATTGGGAAAGGGGAGTTCTCCCTGATGGTCCGCAGTTATACTATGTGAGACACATCATAGAAACCCTAAAAAATTGGGCAAGGAGAGTTCTCCCTGATGGTCCGCAGTTATACTATGTGAGACACATCATAGAAACCCTAAAAAATTGTGAAATGGGAATTCTCCCTGATGGTCCGCAGTTATACTATGTGAGACACATCATAGAAACCCTAAAAAATTGGGCAAGGAGAGTTCTCCCTGATGGTCCGCAGTTATACTATGTGAGACACATCATAGAAACCCTAAAAAATTGTGAAATGGGAATTCTCCCTGATGGTCCGCAGTTATACTATGTGAGACACATCATAGAAACCCTAAAAAATTGGGCAAGGAGAGTTCTCCCTGATGGTCCGCAGTTATACTATGTGAGACACATCATAGAAACCCTAAAAAATTGGGAAAGGGAAGTTTTCCCTGATGGTCCGCAGTTATACTATGTGAGACTTATCACGGAAACCCCAAATATTTCTGAAAATTGTGGTTCTACCTTGGGGACTTGGAAAGATGGTTATATTTTTGGAGACTCGGAATGGGGGTTTTGTTTTGATGACTCGGAATGTGATACCTATCTTGGAGGCTCAACAGGAATGTGGTTATACCTTGGGAACTTGGAAAGTTGGTTTTATTTTGGAGACTCTACCTGTGGGGTCCATCTTGGAGACTCTTTGGATTCTAAAGCAATGAACAATGTTCTTTGTTTAATGACGCTTGATTTAAGCAATATCAAGAAAGTTCGAGGAAGAAAATGCTGGAAAATTCTTTCTTCCCATTTCTACTTCTTCAAACTTGAAAGCCTTGAAAGACAGAATTGGAAGTAGAGGAAAAAAAATAAAAATGAAATACATATTTTTAAAAAAGAAGAAAAAAAAGATTATGTTAGGGTTTGGGTGGGATTTTGAATGTGAGGGTTAGGGATGGGGTTGGGTTAGGGATGGGGTTGGGTTAGGGTTGGGATTTTGAATGTGAGGGTTAGGGTTGGGGTTGGGTTAGGGATGGGGTTGGGTTCGGGTTGGGATTTTGAATGTGAGGGTTGGGGTTGGGTTAGGGATGGGATTGGGTTAGGGTTGGGATTTTGAATGTGAGGGTTAGGGATGGGTTGGGGTTGGGTTAGGGATGGGGTTGGGTTAGGGTTGGGATTTTGAATGTGAGGGTTAGGGATGGGGTTGGGTTAGGGATGGGGTTGGGTTAGGGATGGGGTTGGGTTAGGGATGGGGTTGGGTTAGGGATTGGGTTGGGTTAGGGATGGGGTTGGGTTAGGAATGGGTTGGGTTAGGGATGGGGTTGGGTTAGGGATGGGTTTGGGTTAGGGATGGGTTTGGGTTAGGGATGGGTTTGGGTTAGGGATGGGGTTGGGTTAGGGTTTGTATATTATTATGACTCACTCACACATACACAAAAGTTAAGCCCCAACTGGAAAGTTGAGGGATTCTGTGTTTGGGGTTCACAGATTTAAAAACGTATCCCCATTATACACACACAAAAGTTAAGCCCCAACTGAAAAGTTGTGGGATTCTGTGTTTGGGGTTCACAGATTTAAAAACGTATCCCCATTATACACACACAAAAGTTAAGCCCCAACTAAAAAGTTGTGGGATTCTGTGTTTGGGGTTCACAGATTTAAAAACGTATCCCCATTATACACACACAAAAGTTAAGCCCCAACTAAAAAGTTGTGGGATTCTGTGTTTGGGGTTCACAGATTTAAAAACGTATCCCCATTATACACACACAAAAGTTAAGCCCCAACTAAAAAGTTGTGGGATTCTGTGTTTGGGGTTCACAGATTTAAAAACGTATCCCCATTATACACACACAAAAGTTAAGCCCCAACTGAAAAGTTGTGGGATTCTGTGTTTGGGGTTCACAGATTTAAAAACGTATCCCCATTATGCACACACAAAAGTTAAGCCCCAACTAAAAAGTTGTGTGATTCTGTGTTTGGGGTTCACAGATTTAAAAACGTATCCCCATTACATTTTATTTATTTATTTATTATTTTCAAGGGAATTATCTGCTTACTTGTGTTTTTTGTAATTCTTGCGAGTAAAATGAACCCAAGATTTCTTCTCCATTTAAATCATATAATGTGTAGGTCCAAGGGACTGTATCCATTACATCAATGATTTTAAATAATTCACGAGTCTATTTTTGTGTATAACCTTTAGTCTAGTAGGAAGACTAGGTCCCCCTGCACCCCCCGGAGATATACTTCCAATCAGTGTTTCTAGATTGGACAAAATGTGTAGAAAATGACTAGCTATGGCCCCAAGCTGAAAAAATGTCCCACATACCATTTTTATGCAAATTACTGCTGCAAATTTTATGCAAAATTATGCAAATTTTATGCAAATTTTTGATGAGGAGTAGAGTTGAGGGGTCTTTGAGGGCTTCATCGAGGTGCTCTCGGTTGCAAGACTGGGTCATTCTGAGAAGCACAGCAGGGTCAGAGATCATGATGTTCTCCTCCTCAGTGAATCTCTCCATCAACAGCCTCTCCATTGCCTCACACACTGTTTTGAGGCAAAAGAGGGACTTTGCGTAGGCCTTTCCACTGAGAACACCTTTGAGAGATCCACTTGTTACTAGTTGTGCCTCAAAGAGAATCTCTGCATATCCAGAACCACGCATCTTGTGTCCAGTGAGCATCCCGATGTAGTTCATGGATGTGTGGAAGGGTCCAATCGTTACTACATGACTAGCAAATTCATTTGGCCAGCGCCAGATGATGGGAAGGGCTTTCATGCAGACACCCAGATCAAATGTATTCAGGACCCATCTCTGACCCACCTCAGCAGTTGCTGCCTCGGAACGCTTCAGTAGCTCACGAACAACTGCGTTGTCTGTGATCGGTTGGTGGATAGGCGTGCAGTAGTCGACTGTTGATTTGCTGGGTGGGGGAGAACCAGTTGCAGAGGTGAAACCCCCTAGCCCAGGCACAGGCTGCAGGCCACAGCTTCCGATGTATCTGATGAAGAGCCAGATGTAGTACTCTTGCATCGTAGTGGCATAGACTGTGTCATTCTCTGCTGGCGGTGTGAATGATGAGCGTTCCGAGGCAGCAACTGCTGAGGTGGGTCAGAGATGGGTCCTGAATACATTTGATCTGGGTGTCTGCATGAAAGCCCTTCCCATCATCTGGCGCTGGCCAAATGAATTTGCTAGTCATGTAGTAACGATTGGACCCTTCCACACATCCATGAACTACATCGGGATGCTCACTGGACACAAGATGCGTGGTTCTGGATATGCAGAGATTCTCTTTGAGGCACAACTAGTAACAAGTGGATCTCTCAAAGGTGTTCTCAGTGGAAAGGCCTACGCAAAGTCCCTCTTTTGCCTCAAAACAGTGTGTGAGGCAATGGAGAGGCTGTTGATGGAGAGATTCACTGAGGAGGAGAACATCATGATCTCTGACCCTGCTGTGCTTCTCAGAATGACCCAGTCTTGCAACCGAGAGCACCTCGATGAAGCCCTCAAAGACCCCTCAACTCTACTCCTCATCAAAAATTTGCATAAAATTTGCATAATTTTGCATAAAATTTGCAGCAGTAATTTGCATAAAAATGGTATGTGGGACATTTTTTCAGCTTGGGGCCATAGCTAGTCATTTTCTACACATTGTTTCCAATCTAGAAACACTGATTAGAAGTATATCTCCGGGGGGTGCAGGGGGACCTAGTCTTCCTACTAGACTACTTTCTCAAAATGACTTTTCCATTTGTATATTCTTACAATATCACCAACTTTAAACTTGGGCTTTCTCAAATTAATCTCCTTTTCATATTCTAATTTTGTAAATGTTTCTGATGGTTTTGATTTTGTTGATGAATGAACTGTATTATTGTAATTATCTACAATATCCTGAATTAAATACACCCATTTTTGAGAACCGAGTTGTGTGAATTTTTTATATAATTTCTCTTTTAAAGTACGATTAAAACGCTCAATAACAACTGCCTTTCCTTCATTAAAGGTGCTGTATAATTTAATACCCTTCCCCTTAAGAAATTTCATGAATATTTTGTTATAGAACTCTGTTCCCTCATCAGTCCATAACTTCTTTGGTTTCCTTTTATCCCGATCAAATATTAGCTTAAAGGCTAACATTAAAGTATCACCCCTTTTATTTTTTAAAGGGACAACCCAGGCAAATCTACTCCTCAAATCAATAACGGTTAAAGCATACCTGTATCCCCTGTCATTATTCAATTCAATTAAATCAGCGGACCATATGTGGTCGGTGTATTTAGAATAAACCTTCCTTCTTTTAAACTTTGTGATTATAGGTTTGTGTAATTCTTCAGCCAAAAGCTCCTCAGTCTTGATGACATCATTAGAGCCTAATAGTTTTTTGAGGAATAACCAAGACCAAGTTTCAATTTAGCATTTATCAAATTTCTCACAATAAACCTATCAACTTTCTCTCTCAACGTTGGATTTTGTATCAAAGACAAATTATACAACATTTCGCTGTCGGCTTTATGTTTTTCAGTCAACGTAGTGGTTTTCCCATAAGCAATATCATGCTTCATACACACTTCATCAACCCTATTTGTAGGTTTAGACCAAGGTTTAGGATTGTCAGCCTCATCTAATCTTTTATCCAAGTTTGTTCCTGGACCACAGAAAGAATACCCTGGAAGGTGTAATTCCCCTGGAATTCCAGTTGTTGTAAATTTACTTCCTGACAGAAACTTTTGTATGTCTCCTCCTCTTTTAGGAGAGATGAATTGGCACTTTTTAGAGCCACATACTTGACATATTCCTTTTTGATAAACTCTATTATTTTTAGCTTTAACATAAGAGATATTTTTAGATTTAGTTTTCTTTTTACATTTGAGACAATAACTCATATTTATTTATCAGAAAAATTCCGACAGAGTATCAAAACCTTTTTGGTTTTCAACATATACATTTCAATCTTTATTTTTAAAACATAAAGAATCCTAAGGAATGCCTTCACTCTCTCCTCCATTTATTTACAAATAAAAACTAACTAAAGTCAATGACACCAACATCATCAATCACATAATCTTTTCCTTCTTCTTCTTCTTCTTCTTCACCACTTTCTCGTTTAAATCTCCTCCCTGAAATTGAAGACATTGACGTTGTTATTTTTGAAACCATTATCTTCATAAGAGTTGTTAATTCTTTAATTTCCTCTTCGGTGCGTTGAGATTGATTTATTTGCTGTAATACACTCAATCTTTTACGAATCTCACTGATTTCCATCTTTTTATATTTTTCCTCCCTCTCTCTTTGCTCCCTTTCCTCCCTCTCCTCCTTCTCCTTTTTCTCCCTCTCCTCCTTCTTCTTTTTCTCTCTTTCCTCCTTCTCCCTTTTCTCTCCTTCCTCCTTCTCCTTTTTCTCCCTCTCCTCCTCCTTTTTCTCCCTCTCCTCCTTCTCCTCCCTCTCCCTTTCCTCCTTCTCCTTTTTCTCTCTTTCCTCCTTCTCTTCTTCAACTCCTTCCTCATCCCTTGCTACCCTTGAGTTTGAACCCCAAAGAATATTATACATATACTCATCTGGATTTTGAGATATTCTTGTATCTATAATTATTTTTCTCATAATAGGATACCAATAAGATTTGTTGACGATTTCTAAAAGAGTTTTATATTTCATAACTTTGAGAAGTTCATTTTTATTTAATATTTTAAACAAGTCTCTATTTGTGGGTTTAACAATATCAGTATAAGGCCAGTTTTTAATGACAAAATTCCCATGTATATGCTCCAAATCATAAGGTATGTAATACCGAGCACCCTTTTCTTGTAGGTATCCTTGAATACAAAAATTATAATTCTCTTGTAGTCTTCTTCCTGCCATTTATGTATCAGAAATATATGTGAGATTAATATTATGACAGGTAATACCACCCCATCTTCCCACTACCAAATCGGTTTGTATTCCTCGGCTTTCTATCCTTATCTCATTACCTTCCTTCTTTGTCATGCGAACCATCGCTATACTATCATATATTTTTCTTTTCTTAAAATCACGTATTTGTTGTTTACTAATTGTACTTCCACATAAATCCTTATCCTCACCAAGTGGATAATATTCTTCTTTACGAGACTGATTTAAATCATGTAGGTCTTCTATGTTTATTGAAAAAGACCAATTATACCCTAAATCAGGCATATCATACCCCCATTTATTAATTCGCATATTAACTAAATGTCCTTCTTTATAAAATTCAATTGTAAGCAGGTAGTTAAATTCAATGAGGAAAGGTGTATGGTCAGTATAACCAGGTGTTGTGGTTGTAAATTTTACTTGTTTCACAAAACGTGCTGTTTTCTTTAAAAATATATATTGTGATAAATCACTTAATCTAATTAAGTCATTCGCATCTGTAGGGTTTGGATAATTGATTAATTTATAAGTATTCTTCATATTAATATTTTTACTTACACTATATTTTTGTCGTTCAGCCTGTGCCTTTGTATAATAATTTGATAAATCAATATCCTGAGAGGATTTTCCAAAGATAGAACCATCTTTTCCAACATAAGTCATTTATATTAGATTAAAAATGATATCATAAAAATTTTCATTATTGTTGAGTTGAAATAATACATATAAACATAATTGACCACAACATTTAGAATTAATTTCTTGAACTTGAAATGTTTGATAAACACCATTCTGTAAGAATTGTATTACTTCAACAGGTGGTGGCATACCATAACTATCAAAATAATATTTATCCTGACTATTATGAATACAAACCCAATGAGAACCATTCTGTGTGTCTAAATTCATAATAATATTCTTTGTATTCTTATTTATATGTATTAATTCATCTCTCATACAAATAACCACATTATCAATTTTTAGTGTTTTACAATACTTAGCTAGTTCTATATTTGACGTTGTATTCTTTCCAAATTGTTTAAACCATTTATCCATTTATTTATGAGAAAGATACAATCCATTACCCCGTTTAGTTAGTTTAACACCCGCTTGAGCGATAGAGGAAAGCATATCTCCAACCAACAATCTAGCTTTATCAGGTAGACTTTCAAGTTTTTGAGCAAAATCTACAATTACACCACTTCCACTAATTTGTTTCTCCAACTCCTTGTTATGTCTTTCCAATTCTTTTTGAGCTTTTAGTTGTGCCTTCCTTTCGTTAGCAGTTTTTACCGCTGCTGAAATACCACCAGTCAATGCTCCCGCCGCACTTAAACCAGCAAATAAAGGAATTAGAAACGGGAGAAATCCTCCTCTTGACTCGTCTATTGAATATTTCTTTAACATAGGTTTCGTCATTTTAATTTTAAGTGATCCAACATCATTTAGTGTTTTTACTTGTGTGTGTGTGAGTAAAACATCAATTCTTACAGCTCCTTTTCTTTGAATTGTATTAACATTAATAATACAAGGCTTTTGATTTTGAATACAAGATGTTAATTTATTAAGATTGATTTGATTAACATATACCCCAACCATTTATTTATGAGAAAAAACCTATGTGATATTAATCATAACACCATTATCTGTATTAATCTGTAATTCTGTTTCCTCCAAAAGCAAACAATATGCATTAACCTCTTCACTCTCCCCTCTTTCAATGTATAGAGAAGTATCCACTCGATTAGACTTTATAGTTTCCTTTTGAGAACTCAGGTCAATTGCGTAGATTGTATAAAGTTTTTGAAACGCAACCATATCCAAAATAGGATCATTATTACCATTACTTTCACACACCTTTTGGTAGGACTTGTAGGCTTCCGCATAATCATTTTTTTCCCAATCAATTTCCAATCTATCTCGCGGATAAAATGTGCCATCAAGAGAAACCCGAAGTTGTTTCACCTTAGCATTATCACTCAGCGCATTATTCTTATTAGTACCGTCCTCTCCATCTGGTTTTTTAAAAATGAGCCAGAGGTATCGTGGCTTTCCTTGAAGAACACCCAAATTCCAAGTGTAGGTAGTGTGTTCCAGTTTAACGTGTTGACATCTTCTTTTAAGGTATGATACATTTAGCGGTTTCTTTGAGTTAAGTCTTCTATTTAACATCTCTTCCGTTTTAAGATTAGGAGTATATTCACTGATATACCAACACAAATCATTAATAACAAATTTATTGTTGTCTCCAAAAGCATTTTCATCCCCAAAAAGCAACCTATTTACATTATCATTCCTTTGTAGTTGAAATCTAATTTTAAGACCATACAAAACTTTATCATAATCGCAAAATCCAAATATACCTTTAAGAGGTACTGCTACGGTAAAACTATTCACTGCTTTTGTTTCATCATTATACATTGACTTCCTTTGACTATAACCAGGGTCTGCGTTTGTACCCGTTGACATATCAGGAATAAAACCTTCAACAGCTCCCTTACCCATTCTATCACTAAACGAATATAGTGTAAATTTCATCATTTCAGATGTAGCAGAGACATAATCAACCGCTTCAACCTCTTGTGTTCCAATATACAGGCGGACACTGTCAAACATTTTCCAGAAGAAATCATTTACGAGTGTAGCATTAGTATTATTCGCAGCCTTAGTGAATTTAAATTTACACAGCAAGAAACTATCAGCTATATTCAAGTAAGTTTGTTGATTATTTATTTCAAAACTTTTTGTTCCGTTTGAATTCCAGTCTGTTCCTGTTATAGCATTTATCTTAAAATAGTCTTCCTTTTTAGTGGAGTTTGAAATGATAATCGTATCATCCAAATCATAGATACTATCAATCGCTTCCATACTTGTATTTATATAGCATTAAAATTGTTGAAACCCTGACCCAAGTATTTTAATGATTTTTTGTCGTTCTTGTGAAGATAGTTGAGTTTTACCTTTTTTTATTTCTTTGATTGCTTGTAATTTATGAGACTCCTTTTGAGCATCTTTTATACTCTTTATAGCACCCGCAACGGAGCCCACGGCAGAAGCAGTTGAATCAATTAGGTCTTTATGTTTAAGGATGGTTGAACCAATACCCATTAGAGTATCAATTATCCCATCTCCTTTATTTCGAAATTGATGACCTACACCTCGTTGTCTCTTAGGTTTATAGTATCCTCTACCCACATACCTTGTATAGTCTGGTGAAAGGAACATGCCCTCCCCTGTAATTATTTTATATTTTCCCAACTCGTGTTTTCTCACAATAACCATTATTTATTTATTGAAAAACTTCACGTAGGTGAATTCTGATGGATATAATTTCATCATTAAAGGATATCATACGATTATCTTGGTCGGTTATCCTAAAACTTACTCTGTATATGGTTTTTCCTGACACAGGTAAATAGACAAGATTTTTTGGTTCCATATTAAATTTATAACCAATCGGGGTTGAGTATGCACTGAATGAAAATATTGTATTTGTTCTTATTCCATCGTTATAAGCACCATCAATCAAATCACAATGAATTAATACTGAATTTATACCGGAGGATATTTGGATAACATTATCACTGTAAAACGTCCCGTTATTTTCAATCTTTTTTGAAGAGAAACCCAATAGCTCTCTAAACGAATTTTCAATCGTGAAATCAACTTTATAATTATTTTTAAGTTTAATAGTTGATTTTGAAGTGTGTTTTTGAATATCTATTACAATATTTTTTGGTTCATCACCTTTTTCTTTCATAAGGCGAGAGACTTCTGAAGATATTTGAGAAATCTCGTAAGCTCCAGGTGAAACGGTTATAGTTTTATATCCACTTCCTGGATTATAACTAAACTTGTTGTTTTTCTCTGTGATATTAAAAAGGGTATTGTAAGTTTCCATTGACAACAAAGATGCCTCATATGAGGTAAGGGGGTCAAGTTGTAGTGGGTAAGGGAATGAAGCTGTGTAATCGCTCGTTGTGAAATTAAAACTAAGAATTGTGCTTCTCATCTTATTTAATATCTAATAAAATATCTTTGTATTGACATTTATTAATTATTTTCATGTTCATCAACTGATCTAAAATGGCTGAGGATTCATTAAAACAATTGTTGTTTCCAGCCTTCTTACTACCTAACAACAATAATAGCCTATTAACTAATTGTGATGGGTCATTTGGAAGAAAACTAACACCCGAACCAAGCTTACTTAAAGCATCAATAATATGTTTCTCCTTCTCATTCTTCTTACTTTTACCAGCAACAGAAACTCCATAATCAAGTGCATTTAGCAACTCAATATATACCCTATCTTCCTCTCTTTCCATATCAAGTGGTTCCTCAAAATATTTTGAACCGCTGAATCCGGGGTTTGTTAGAAGAAACATTAATCTTGGAGTTAATTTAACATTTGGTTGAGTAGAACTCAAGAACATCAATTCATCATTAAATATCAATACCTTTTCTTCCACAAGATGAAACACTGCTGGTTCTTCTGTTGGAATGAGACCTGCTCTGGTTTTTGAACCCGCCGAATATTCATTGTTTTGAAGAGCTTCCACAACATAATTAGGGGGTTGATTTACCTCCTCAAGTTTCCGAAATAATCCCTCGTCATCATATTCTAATTCACCAAGTTCTTGTTTTGTTATCTGACTAAAATCTTTGAGCATTTGAAGTTTTTTCGGAGTAAATTCTACCGTGGGAACTGTAGGTGAGTGTTGAGTTTTCAAAAGTGGTTTAAAGAATTTCTCTTGTTTTCTTTCAAAGGCTTCTTCACCAGTTAGTTTCTGTCTCCGTTTCTTCTTTATCTCTTCCTGTTGTTTAACAACTTTTGAAACTAATTGTTGATGTTCCTTAAACTTTCTTTCTCTTTCTTCGGTATTCATTTTCTGTATTTATTTATTGAAAAATATCATTTAGTATCTCATCTTGTTTCACAACAATATATTTATATTTTCCAATCGTGTGTTTCATATAATTTTCAAATTCTTTTTTACTACATAACGTAGAGCAATTATCTCTCCAAAAATTATTTACATCTATTGAATTTAACTTAAATAAAATAAAAGTATTGGCATTGTTTCTTATTGAGCGTCGAGGGAGTTGAAAATATGATTGACTAAGATATATACAATTACAAGAAGAATGTCTCCCTCTTGTATAGTAGCTATCCATTACTGTTTGGTTTCTCTCATTAACACAATCATCAAAGATGACGAGGTTCTTTTTTGATTTATCTAAATCTTGAGGTGAAGGTATATCATCCGTATTATCACTGAGAATACAAGTTATGGGTTTCGATTTTGATTTCTGTGTATCACAAAATAATTGTATTATATCTTCAATATTATAATCATTCAGTTTGTTTTGAAGTTTAAATAAACCGATAATGTCTTCCTTTTTAAGACCTGCATTAAAACCCTGTGAGAGTAGTTGATACTCGGGTTGAAAACTTGACTTTGTAAAAATTATTAAATTATCATAATCTAAAAAATTAGGACCAAGGAGCATCTTTAAAAGTAAACAGGTTTTCCCACATCCGCTTGAACCAACTATTAGACATCTCAATGAATTTGGAATGTTTTTATGGTTATTAAATTTTATCTTATTTTCCCAAACGGGTAAAAAATCATTCATTTATATATTTGGAAAACAAGTCATCCAACTTTTTTTGAGCTATTTTAGAAACTCTATATTTTATCCTGAGTTCGGGTTTAATTTCAAAATAATTCATTATTTTATTTATGTAGTATCTTGTATTAACATTTCCATTAAAATTATTTTGAATAATAAATATCATTAAACCCTTATACATTTCCTCAATACAAAGAGTCTCTTTCCTTGTAAGAAATGGTGTATTATCACCATAATGCTTAACATTCATCTCTCTTATTAATCTTGTAAAGTAATTCATTTTTGGTTCTAATTTAAAAGAGTTATATGTTTTTTTATATTTCTTATTATCATTAATTAGAATATAATCACAGAATAAACATTGTTTATATGAATCCTCATCATTAAGCCCCACTCTATCACAAGCCGGACAATTCTCTAATTTATCATATGGAGAGTCTGGAAATTCTAAATATCCTTCAGAACTTATCATATTTATGTGGTAAATTTTTACTTAAACTAAACGCAAGTTTATTCATTAATAAATACAATGTTTCAAAGCACAAAAGACAAATTTCAATCAATCTCTACTTCGGTGGAAGATATAGAAAAATATGTCAAAGATGTTAAATTGAACAAAGATAAATATGGAAATTTTTGGGTAAAACCAGTTATGGAAAATAACATGAGCCCCTCTATTTCATTTAAAGGAAGAGCTCTAACTATACCTGGAAAGACATCCATTAAAGTAAATCTAACAAAAGTTTCTCCTCTACTCCTGGCAATTTATTCAAAGCTTGAAAAAGTGATTGACCACGATACTTTGAAAAAGAATGATAAGACCATTAATAATTCTAGAGGAGACATTTGTATTTTCTTTAATAATCCAAAGGGTGTAGATCTAAGAAAAATGAATGATGTTAATATTTCTGGTGAAATGTCATTTCGTTCTATGATAGTTAGAGATTATTTAAAGATAACTTTTGATATAAAAATTGTAGAGATTGAATCTGTTAATGAAAGAAAGTATATAGATATTGATGGGATTATTTTTCTTGCTAATTAAATATGAGTCAATACAGCAGTGAAGATTTTACTATTTCATTGAACTCGGACGATAGTGATGATAGTATTTCATTGAACTTGGACGATGGTGATGATAGTATTTCATTGAACACAGATGATAGTTATGATACTAATAGTTTGTGCTCAAATGATAGTTATGAGAGTAGCTTTATTGATGACTCTGAGTATGATTCTGAGTATTCATGTGATAGTTATGACTTAGATGATTCTGAGTGAAAAAGTGTTTTAGTTTAAGCACAGCGATATATATAAAACGGAGCTGTAAAGCTCAAAAGTGTTTTATTTTAAGCACAGTGATATATATAAAACACCACGTTTTCTCACGCTATAAATATGGTTTATTGTGATACTTGCGAGAAGGAAGTAAAATATTATAAACAACATATTCTCACCGCAAAACATACATACAACATTTTAAACAAACTTTCCCCTCTTCCACCTGAAACAAAACACTGTTCTACATGTAATAAAAATATCCTCAAGAAAGGCTTCAAAATACATCTTAAAACAAATCTACATTTATCAAATTTTATCACAACTAAAAACTCTGATGGAGCATTCAAAGGACATATTAAAATAAGAGTCTTTAACTTCAAACCTCCTGAACCAGAGTCTATAGTTGATGCTGTAGAAATAGTTAAACCTGCTGTTCAAACGTTGATTGAAAAAACACTAAAGGAAATGAAACCACTTAAATTTTATATGGGAGTAAAATTAGAAATGACAAAGGATGAAGGAGTTATAGATGCACCATACATGAGAACTGAGCCACACTTTATATCTTCATATCAAGATTTTAAAACATCAGGAGTCTATGATGAACTTATTAAACAAGAGCAAGATGTGGATAATTCAATCGTAGGAAGTGGATTCAATATAGGAAAAATTATTTACATAGACATTCATATTCTTAAATCAGATCCTCTAAAAGCTTCTTCTTACATTGATTTACCCAGTGTTATCAAAAATAGAAAAGCAGTTATCAATATCAAAAATAAAGACAATAAATGTTTTCTCTGGTCTATTTTAGCACACTTACATCCTCCACATTTTCATGATGAAAGAGTATCTCATTATAAAAAATATGAGAATACATTAAATACGAAAGATCTAAAGTTTCCGATGACTTTAAATGATATTCCTAAATTTGAAAAGATGAATAATTTATCAGTTAATGTTTATGGTCTAACAGAAACAAACAACATTCAGGTTTTAAAGCTTTCTGACAATTGTAAACAAACTCATATTAATCTTCTATATTTTAATTCAGACGAAAATTCACATTATACATACATCAAAGATATTGCTAAATTAATAAAACCACAAGTCTGTAAGAGAACAAATAAAATATATATTTGTTTGCGTTGTCTTAACTTCTTCAATTCACAAGAAAGATTAGATAAACATTCAAATTATTGTGGCGAACATAAATCAACGGTAATCAATATGCCTAAAGAAGGCTCAAAGATCACATTCAAAGATGAAAATAAAAAGATCAAACATCCATTTGTTATATATGCTGATTTTGAAAGTATTTTAGAAAAAATTGATACTGCTTCTCAAGATCCAAAAGAATCATACACAAATAAATATCAAAAACATACTCCTTGTGGTTTTTGTTATTATATCAAATCATCCGTTGGTGATAAATATAACAAGTTAGAGATGTATAGAGGCTCAAATACCCCAGAGGAGTTTGTGAAACGACTAGAAAAAGACTGTGTTCGATTAACCAAGATAATGAGAGAAACCAATAAACCAATGTCCTTAACAAGTAAAGAAAAAAGGGAATTTATAAAAAACAATGTCTGTCATATTTGTGAGGAGAAAATTGGTAAAGGTCTAAAGGTTAGAGACCATTGTCATCTCACTGGTAAATATAGAGGTCCGGCTCATCAAAGTTGTAATATTAATTATCAACTCCCCTCTTTCATTCCTGTCTTTCTTCATAACAACGCTCATTATGATACACATCTATTTATCAAGGAACTCTCAAAGACTTCTGGAAGTATCTCAGCAATTCCAAACACGGATCAGAAATACATTTCATTCACAAAAACAATTCACACATCTCCTATTACTCATATCAGATTTCTTGATACATTTAAATTCATGGCAAGTCCATTGGTTAACTTGGTTCAAAATCTAAAAGAGTTTCCATGTCTTTCAGAGTATTTTTTAGATAAAGATTTTCTAACACAAAAGGGAATTTACCCCTATGACTATATGGACTCATTTGAGAGATTCAATGAAACACAACTTCCTTCAAAAGAAAATTTCTATAACAAATTAAATAATAGTCATATATCTGATAAAGATTATGTACACGCACAAAATGTTTGGGAAAAATATAACATCAAGAATCTTGGCGAGTATCACGATTTGTATCTCAAAACTGATGTGCTTTTATTGGCCGATGTATTTGAAGCCTTTAGATCTGTTTGTCGCACTGGATATGGATTGGATCCTGCTCACTACTACACAGCACCTGGATTGGCCTGGAGTGCGATGTTGAAAATGACAAAACAAGATTTGGATTTGATAATCGATGTTGATATGCTTTTGATGATTGAAAAGGCAAAAAGAGGTGGAATTTCACAAGTCTGCTCGAGTAGATACGCAAAAGCAAATAACAAATATCTTCCAAATTATGATCCAACGAAAGAGAGTTCTTACTTGATGTACTATGACGCGAACAACCTGTATGGCTGGGCAATGTCTCAGGCTCTTCCTTATGGAAAACTTAGATGGGTAAAGGAAAAAGACTACAAAAACGTTTTACAAGATGTATGTATCTCTACACAAAAAGAATTGGATGAAGAAAAAGTTGGTTATTATTTTGAAATTGATTTAAAATATCCAGAGGAACTCCATAACCTACACAAAGATCTCCCATTTGCTTGTGAGAAAGAAAGTCCAAAGAAAGAATGGTTGAGTGATTATCAACGATCGTTTGATATAGGTGAATCAACAGAAAAATTACTTACTACATTATATAACAAGAAAAATTATGTTCTACACCAAAGAAATTTGCGACAATATTTATCAAAAGGTCTAAGAGTAGAGAAGATCCATAGGGTTCTAAAGTTCAATCAAAGTCATTGGTTAAAGGGGTACATTGATTTTAATACACAAAGAAGAACAGAGTCAAAAACAGATTTTGAGAAAGACTTTTATAAATTAATGAATAATGCGGTCTTTGGTAAGACTATGGAGAATGTGAGGAAAAGACAAAATATCAGACTATCAACATCTTGGGAACAAGCATCAAAATTAATTAATAGACCGAGTTTTACTCGAGCTGAGGTCTTTACTGAGAACTTTTGTGCGATCCATTTGATTAAAGAGAGTATTGAAATGAACAAACCTATTTATATTGGAACAACAATTCTTGATTTATCAAAGTCATTAATGTATGATTACTTTTATAATAACTTGAGGAAGAAATATCAAAATGATGTTAATCTACTTTATATGGATACAGATAGTTTTATTTTGAAAATTAATACCAACGATGTTTATTCAGACATGAAAAGAGACATTAATATCTATGACACGAGTAATTACAGTCCAGAGAGTGAGTTGTTCTCTTCTAAAAATAAAAAGGTGATTGGAAAGTTCAAGGATGAATTAGGAGGAAATGTTATGAGTGAATTTGTGGGATTGAGGTCAAAGGCTTATGCTTATAAATACATTGTGAATAACGTTGAAAAGACTGATAAGAAGTTAAAAGGTGTAAAGAAAAATGTTATTAAAGAAACAATAAACTTTAAGGATTATTATAACTGTTTAACAACAAAGAAAGAAGAGTTTAGAAAGATTAATGGAATAAGAAGTTATAAACATCAATTATATTCAGAAGAGATAAATAAGAAAGCATTGGGGGCTTTTGATGATAAGAGGTTTATTTAAGAAAATGGAATTGATAGTCTCCCTTATGGTTATATAAGTATATAAGTGATAAGATATATATAAGTGATAAGATATATATAAGTGATAAGATATACATAAGTGATAAGATATATATAAGTGATAAGATATATATAAGCGATAAGTTAAAAAGGGGGGGGGGGGGTTGGGGATTTTAACGGGCTACCGCCGCCTTTTTTACTATTATATAAATGATAGAACCAAGTATCAACCAGACTAAAGAGTGGAGGTGTAATCAACCTTGGTATATAAATGGAAAACATAATGAATGTGAAAAATATCAAATAGGTATAATTGAAAAGGCAACTGGTAAAAAAGTTCACAAAACAAATAAGAGAATTAATTTAAATACCGGTGAATTGGGTAAAAAAGATGGAAATATTTTTGCGTGGACGGAAAACTTTGATGGTTGTCAGGAAAATATATACTTTAATTTAAAAATGGTATGTGGCACTGGAGGCGCTCAAATAAGAACATTGAGGGAGGTTTACCATTTTATCTTAGCTCAGTTAAAATATCTTAATAAAGAACCAAACTCAAACATATTTTTTGTTAATGTATTAGACGGTGAGGAGAGTTGTAGGAGAATTAAATTATTTCCCACACATAAACAAATATTTGTAGGGTCGTTGTTTGAGTGGGTTATATTCACCAGATGATATTAAGAGTAAAAGGTTAAAAGGTTCATAAGGTCAGAAGGATCACAGGTGTTTAAGTGGTCTAATGAATAAGGATAACATGTCAAAAGGTTAGAAGGTTCGTAAAGAACAGGGTGAGAGAAATAGAGGTCTTTAGGGGCAATGAGGGAGGGAAAGAATTAATATGGAAGTGAATGGGTCAATGTTTGAGTGGGTCAAAGATTAATCTGCCAGATGATATGTAGAAGAAGGATGATAGGTCTATAAGAGAAAACAAATATTTGTAGTGTTTGAGTGGTCTAATGAACAACATTAAGGATAGGTACTACAGACAAAAGGTTCATAAAGATGAGGGTGGGAGAAATAGAGGTGTTTATGATTTTTGAAAAAGACAAGGGGGTAAATGACATTAGATAGGGATTTCCCATGTTAAACGGAGGTGTCCCAGAAGCAACATTATTACACTACTCACGTGACCCACTACGTCATCTCGAGAATTTCATTTTTGCTGTGGGCAGTTTTTATTATGATTTTGACGATCAGAGGATTCTTGATCACAAACCATCTTCAAATTCACTTTCTCATGAGTCTGAAGTGAGTTGTACGGCCATTATCTGTCGCGTATTGAGACAAACTTGCCTTTGATTACGTCAGGCAGATGACGTCATGACCATCATTATTTTTCGGGGCCGTATCAGATGGGTTTGCTTTTCAATCTGTAACACCTCAAAATTATTGGGATTAAAAACAACGTTGAGTTCTTTATATATTGCTTTAAAAGTGGGTTTAACACCATTCCCCCTCGTGGGCCTAACTCCAAACTGGGTTAAAAAGCAATCCTGGATTAGATCTAGGAAATACTCTTCTGCTCTGCCCTTTCCCTGTTCCTGGGCCCAATATACCCCTGGCGAGTTCAAATCTCCCATAATCAATACTCTTCCCTTACCACATGAATGAATGAATGATGAATGATCGTTTTAAGGCCATTTTCCCCGCCAGCGTAGGGGTTAGCCTTGCGGGCCCCATGACAATCATGGTTCCCTGTTTGAGGCAATGTTTTTTTTTATGGCCGGATGCCCTTCCTGGCACTAACCCGTAGTCGCCTCTTACGATGCACAGGTATACGGTGTACCTATTCTAAATCGGGGTACACACCATGATCATTCATCCCAGCAAGCTCGTACTCAATTTGCCGACCTCGGAAGGATGACAGGCTGAGTTAAACCCCCTGGAGTTAATTTAGCGATCGACCGGGATTCGAACCCAGGATCCTAGGATCCCAAGCCGGCACCCTAACCGCTAAGCCAACACCAGGCTGGTGTCTTCCCTTACCACATGCTTTTCTGAATTCTTCATGTACTCCTCCTTCCTACTCTCCCTCACACCAGGAGCCCTATAAAAGCATTCTACCAGTATCTTACTGTTTTTACAATCCCCAATCTGTCCAGAAAAAAATATTTCAATTAAATCCCTCTTTAAAAATACTGGTCTCATCAGTAAATGTGTTGCCATCATACAACTGAACTGATTGGTTCACCGAGGCAGAAATGCATTTTCTACTTTTCAGGTTCCTCCATATTGATGTCTCCTTTCTTTTATTCTTTCTCTCACATGTGCCTCTCCGTTCCTGCTCTTCTCTTGTTCTCTTTCCAATTTAAAATTATTTCAGGTTCGCTCAGGCACACAGATAAACTCGCTCATAGTCTTGCAACTCACGTTACCTTGATATTAGATGGTGCTTTCCTATCCATAAAGGTCAATAGTTCCCTTCTTATGGAGATGATTGGATGAATCATTTTTCTTCCAATCAGAATGGAGGAATCCGTGAAAATCTGTTGCGCGCATGTGATACCTCGATACACTTGAAATACTGTGAGTTTTACAGGTAATCCATGAGATTTGACATCAATGAAAAATTCCCTTTTCCACTTCCCCCTCAAATTTAAGAATGGATGGCTACTTTAGGTCGAACATAATTAAATTATACTCATCTCGGCTGGAAGTATGAGATTTGAAAGCATGGGCATTTGAATCAACCAAACTACTTTTTCACCACCGCTCGCCTAATCACAATGTCAGAGAGAATGTGATGACCTAGGTCGAGCAATGCTCTGGCGTCTGGAATATAAAACAAGTCCAATTAATTCAGACAGTAAATCTGGCGCAACTTATATTGAGAAGAAAAGCTTCACGTCCATCAAAATATCATCATTTAACTTGCAAAATCAAATTGCTGATTGTAAATATTTTCTTAAATCCAAGTTGAGATTTAGAACTACTGAAACTCCTATTTGGTGTTTTGCAGAACATAAACGATTATTTTTTTGGTTGCGAAAATGGACTACAAGAAGATAATAATCTGTGACCAAGTATCTGGAAAGAAAGCACCGACGTGAACATCTATCTATGAGGACATGGTGCAAACAGTCCCAGAGAATGTTAATTGAATGTCACAATGAAAAACATTGTACTGCAGCATCGTTACCACATATAATTTGTGTTTCTCATTAATACTCTACAGCCTCATAAATTATTTAGTTTGTCAGTCCAGAAAATAAACAAGATAAAAAAACAAATGTGTTATAGAATGTAAAAATTTTTGATTATTGTTTGCACAAAGGTTATGGTAACATTATCATTTGTTACACTACGTTTCTGCCTTTCATGGATCCAATGTCTCCATGTATCCAAAACAAAACATTTTGCTATGAAAAGACATTGTTAGAACTTAAGTCAGTGAATCAGACTGAAGATGTAATTGAGTATTTTTTTTTATAATTCAACAAATGAAGACGAAAAGTCAAGGGAATCGGCTTGACTCAGAAAAATTTACTTTTCAAACCGATTGCAGCAACAGTCTGGGAGTTTATGGGTTTTACAGGGAAAAAGATGACAAATTATTAGAAGCTGTTTCATCCTTTTATATATTATTTCGAGTATTTGTTATATTTTGCGAATAAAGCTTTCAGGCGTTGTGCAATTTTTTACATTTACTTTGACACAAAACATGAAAAAAAAACCCTAAAAACTTATGGGAAGCTTGATGGCATTGATCCTTTTGAAATGTGATCCACTGCATGGATACTAAAATGTTATGGTGAATTTATTAACAAAGTGCTCTATTCGAGAAAACACGAGATTCTACAAGAGAGAATTTCCTCTTGGTCTCAGATCTTAGGCTAGGTAATGAATTACATTTGAGGACACGATGAAGGAAACTTGATGATGCTTGAAGTAATCTGAGTTTTCCTCTTTGGCATTTTCATCTGGGCACGTCATTCATGAAGTGGTGTTCTCAAGTTTAAATCCCACATATAGTCAGGTTCACCATGTTTTTTCGTTCAAAATTTTGGTAGATTAGCAAAACTATACATTTTTGGAATCTTCAGAGCATGAGGAATCCAAAAATTAATGTTTACATTTGCGTAGACACCTTTGCGAAAATGACACTCAGGACAGTGATGAAGATCTGTAAAAGCATATTCCTGCACGGTATAGACCGAGTAGATCCTGGGTATAGGACTTATAGTTAAATCTGATACTGTGGCGGTTACCTTATGTGCAGGTAACCGCATGTGGCGGTTACCTTATGTGATTACCTTATTTGGGCATAATACACGTGCACGGGCCTGTTGGACTTGTGGTTGGGCGGACGTGACGCACGCGCAGTTGCCGGAGCCACGCCCTCCAAAGAGGGCTTTTGGCTTTATATAAGCATGCTGACTTCCGTTCGAGTTTAGTGTGCTGGATCTTGCTGCGACAAAAAACCATCTTCGAACCCTACGAATGGCCTCGGTCTCTCGCCTTCCGCGACTCCTAAACTGGTGACCTCCGACTGCCCCCGAACGGATTCGGGGGCTGCGAACGAACACGGCAAGCGCGCCCTAGCCAGGGAAGCCACCCACCTAAGCTGGTGACGCCGGCTTCTCCCGCACGGCTTTGGGCGCAGTTTCGAAATGCCGGAGTTTCGGTAATGACGACGGCCATGACTATGAGGTTCGTGCACCGTGCTCGGCTCCTCCTCTACGACCAGAGGGGTGAGCCTGCTCCAAGACCCTCCGAAGACACGGCTGCTTCGTCACCTTCGCGCGCACTGACGTTGGCGGAACGGCTGTTTCGTCACCTTCACGCGCGCTGACGTTAGCAGCACGGCCGCTTCGTCACCCTCGCGCAACTACAACTACAACCGCAACTACTTCTCCGATCCTGCATCCTCGGGAGGCCCGCGAGGAACCTCGGCAGCCTCCCCCGAGGCCATGACCAGCCCCTCGGTTGGCTCACCCGCTTTTCGCGTGCACCGCTCAAGCCTTCTCGGCACTGCACCCGTGACCTGCAACCTCGGGAGGCCCGCGAGGAACCTCGGCAGCCTCCACCGAGGCCTTGACCAGCCCCTCGGTTGGCTCACCCGCTTTTCGCGTGCACCGCTCGAGCCTTCTCGGCACTGCACCCGCGACCTGCAACCTCGGGAGGCCCGCGAGGAACCTCGGCAGCCTCCCCCGAGGACTTGCCCAGCCCTCGGTCGCCTCGGCCTACGCATAGGCCCGTGGAGTGCATTCTGGGGGGACATATGTGGCGGTTACCTTATGTGCAGGTAACCGCATGTGGCGGTTACCTTATGTGATTACCTTATTTGGGCATAATACACGTGCACGGGCCTGTTGGACTTGTGGTTGGGCGGACGTGACGCACGCGCGGTTGCCGGAGCCACGCCCTCCAAAGAGGGCTTTTGGCTTTATATAAGCATGCTGACTTCCGTTCGAGTTTAGTGTGCTGGATCTTGCTGCGACAAAAAACCATCTTCGAACCCTACGAATGGCCTCGTTCTCTCGCCTTCCGCGACTCCTAAAATACTACCTATAACTTCCTATAACAACCTATAACTTCAAAGGACTTGCAATATCATGTATTATGTAATACAGTTATATCACAAATATAAAGACAATGGTTTTCAATCACCTTTGTTTGTTGCTTTTCTATAATCCTGAGCACTATTTTGAGGCCTTTATTGGATTCCTTGACCCAGAAAACATAGGATTAGCATATTTAATTAAGTCTCTAGGTTGACTAGAAGCCGAGATCGCGCAAAATATGTATTTTATGGCGGCCATTTTCAAAATCCAAAATGGCGGCCATGCAGGTGTCTGTGCAAATGCCAACATTGATTTTCAGATTCTCCATGCTCTGAAGATTCCAAAAATGTACAGGTTTGCTAATCCCAAAATTTTGAAAGAAATTATATTTGTTAACATCGTGAACCTGACTATCTTCATCACTGTCCTGAGTGTCATTTTCGCAAAGGTGTCTACGCAAATGTAAACATTAATTTTTGGATTCCTCATGCTCTGACGATTCCAAAAATGTATAGTTTTGCTAATCTACCAAAATTTTGAACGAAATTATATTTGTTAACATAGTGAATCTGACTAATACTCCATATTGAACTGTCCATTACCTGATGATGTCCATGCAATTCGTGTAAAGGTATATTATTTCCTTGGCTTATATACAATATATGTATGAGCTTATCCTGAGATTATATATACTAGGGCGTGCCCGTACGTGGGTGCAAAAAAACATGCGTGCAAACAACAACAACAAAAAAAAAACTTTGAAAACACGTGGCAGTAACGACCACAGAACCCCCCCCCCTCTATTTACATGAAATGGTTTGGTCCATTCGCAAAGCCAAAGCGAACGGCTTGCGAGTACGGTAGAACCCCCCCCCCCCCCTCTATTTACATGAAATGGTTTGGTCCATTCGCAAAGCCAAAGCGAACGGCGAACGGCTAAATCGCCATAGCTCGGTAACTACTTCTCCGATTAATTTCAAACCTTGAAAAGGCACATCCTCGGGTCCCCAGCAATATACCTGGCAAGTTTCAAGTATATCGGACCGGTAGTTGTCGAGAAACAGCGGTCACAGACAAACACACACACACACACACACACACACACAGACACACAGAGATTACTGGAATTATAGATAGATACAGTCATGTGAAAAAGTAAGTACACCCCATGTAAAGTTTTGACTTTTTCAACATATTTCAACATACAGCTATTTGATCTTCATTTCAACAATATTGATAGATAAAGGTGATATTAAAGCGCGGCGTTACGCGCGCTGCTTGTGAGCAAGGAGGAAGCGGACAAGCGGTAACATATAAACGTCTTTATTGTAAGACTACACTGTAACACTGAACTCCTCCGGGCTGGTCGCCCGGTGTATATCATGAGGCCACGCCTACCCCTCGGGCGTGGCCACCGCCCACTTGGTGCGTGGAATGATGTCACCACGCCAGTGGGCTTTTGTGTCCGCCACAATATAATACAACAAATATCATGAAACATTTACACATTGTAGTCCATTGTATAATTTAAATAAAGATAAATGCAAATTTCGCATGTGGAAAAAGTAAGTACACCCCTACATTTATCACTACAAATACCTAAAATTAGAATCAGGTGCACCAGCTCAGGTGCAAATGATTAAAACATCGTTAGAGAGGATCTTGGAGGAACCTGTCTCATTTAAACCTCAGACATTTAGTTTGGTTTGCTCTTTGTTGTTGAAGTGTGCGGCGTCACCATACCCAAGATCAAAATAGCTCTCTGAGGCCTTCAGAAAGAAGGTTATAGATGCCTACGAATCTGGGAAGGGATTTAAAATGATCTCCAAACAATTTGAAATGAATCATTCGACTGTCTGGAAGATCATCTACAAGTGGAGAAGATTCCAAACAACTGCCAACTTGTTCAGGCCAGGCCGCCCCAGCAAGTTCAGCCCGAGTGTGTCCGCCACACGCGCCCCCCCAGAATTCCCGCGCACCTGGAGGGCCAGTTTGCGGGGCAGACGAATGACCCGGCCGAAGCGCCCCCTGGCGATCGGCGGCGTCCGGGGTGCAGGGATACCAGGTGGGATGCCCCTGGCTGCCCCTGGGATGGGTGCAGGACCGGGGGGCGCCGTGGCGGCGGGGCTGGGCGGTGCCGGGGGTCCGCCCGCAGGAGGGCGGCCCCGACGTGGGGGTCGGGCCACTGGCGGTGGATGGTCCACATCGAGGTGGGCCGGCTTGAGGCGGTCTACCGAAACGCGGTCAGGAGTACCGCCGATGTCCAGGGTGAAGTGCTTCGCCCCGGTCTCCAGCACGCGGAAAGGCCCGTCGTACGGGGGCCGCAGTGGTGTCCGATGGGCATCGTGGCGGACGAAGACGTACTCCGCCGTGCGAAGCTCCGGGGCGACGTGCGTCGGTGGGTGCCCGTGGCATGCCGTTGGCACCGGGGCGAACCTCTGGGCGGTCTCTTGCAGAGCGGAGCGCTGCTGTGCCGCGGACCATGGTGCCGTGGAGTCGGGGAGGAGCTCGCCCGGCACCCGCAGCGGTTGCCCGAAGACCAACTCCGCCGCGGATGCACGCAGGTCCTCCTTGGGCGCCGTCCGGAGGCCCAGCAGGACCCAGGGGAGCCTGTCGACCCAGCCGCCGTCGCGGAGGGTGGCCCGGAGCGCGGCCTTCAATGAGCGGTGAAATCGCTCACACAGGCCATTAGCCTGGGGGTGGTAGGCCGTGGTTCGGTGCAGCCGGACCCCGAGCCCCTGCGCAACCGCCCCCCAGAGCTCCGAGGTGAACTGGGGGCCGCGGTCGGATGAGATGTCTGAGGGGGCGCCGAACCGGGCGACCCAGGTGGCGATGAAAGCCTGCGCGACATCGGCCGCCGTTGTCGACGCCAAGGGCACGGCCTCCGGCCACCGGGTGGTGCGGTCCACCATGGTGAGGACGTAGGTGAAACCCCGCGAGGGGGGCAGAGGTCCCACCAGGTCCACGTGGACGTGGTCAAACCGGCGTTCCGGCACCGTGAACGGGGCCAACGGGGCCTGGGTGTGCCGGTGCACCTTGGCGCGCTGGCACGCGAGGCACGTCCTGGCCCAGCCGCGGACGGCCTTCCGGAGGCCATGCCAGACGAACTTGTCGGCGATCAGCCTTTGGGAGGCCCTCGCGCCCGGGTGGGACAGGCCGTGGATGGCGTCAAACACCTGGCGCTGCCAGCCCGCGGGCACAATGGGGCGAGGACGCCCGAGGGAGACGTCGCACAAGAGGGCCGTGCCCGCGCCGTCGAACGGCACCTCGGTGACGCGGAGGCCCGTGACGGCGGTCCGCAAGGCCTGGACGTCGGGGTCAGCGGCCTGGTCCGCTGCCATCCGGGCATAGTCGATGCCGAGGTGGACTGCGTGGGCGACGGCCCGGGAAAGGCAATCCGCCACCGGGTTGTCCTTCCCCGCGACGTGCTGGATGTCCGTCGTGTACTCGGACACGGCCGAGTGGTGACGCTGCTGCCGGGCCGACCACGGCTCGGTGACCTTGCCCATCGCGAAGATCAGCGGCTTGTGGTCGACGAAGGCAGTGAACGCCCGGCCCTCGAGCAGATGGCGGAAGTGCCTGACCGCCAAGTGAAGTCCGAGCAACTCGCGGTCGAAGGTACTGTAACGGCGTTCGGGCGGGCGAAGCTGCCGGCTAAAGAACGCCAGCGGTTGCCAAGCTCCACGCACCCATTGCTCGTGCACCGCGCCCACCGCGTAGTCCGAGGCATCGGTGGTGAGGGCGATCGGTGCATCGGGCGCCGGGTGCGCGAGCATGGTGGCGTTAGCCAAGGCGAGCTTCGCGCCCGTGAACGCCGTGTCCATCTGCTCGGTCCAGGTAACGTCGCCTTTGCCCGGCTTACCTCGGAGAGCTTCGTGCAGGGGGCGCAGGAGCTGGGCGATACGGGGCAGGAACCGATGGTAAAAGTTCACCATGCCCAGGAACTCCTGCAGCCCTCTGATCGTGCGGGGGCGTGGAAACCCCTTCACCGCCTCCACCTTGGCCGGCAGGGGGACGGCGCCGTGCCTGGTGACACGGTGCCCCAGAAAATCGATTGTGGCGGCGCCGAACCGGCACTTTGCGGGGTTCACAATCAGGCCATGCTGGCCCAGGCGTTCGAAGAGCGTGCGGAGGTGGCGTAGGTGCTCTTCGCGGGACGCGCTGGCGACGAGGATATCGTCCAGGTAGACGTAGACAAAATCCAAGTCGCGCAGGACGCTGTCCATCAGTCGCTGGAACGCCTGAGCCGCATTCTTCAGACCGAAGGGCATGCGCAGGAACTCGAAGAGTCCGAATGGCGTGATGACCGCCGTCTTCAGGACGTCCTCCGGCCTGACGGGGACCTGATGGTAGCCGCGTATGAGGTCCACCTTCGAGAAGAAGGACCTGCCCGCCAAACGGGCGGAAAAGTCCTGAATGTGGGGGAAGGGGTAGCGGTCGGGAGTCGTGGCGTCATTGAGACGGCGATAGTCCCCGCACGGTCGCCATCCCCCGCCGGGCTTCGGCACGATGTGCAGCGGCGACGCCCAAGCGCTCTCTGAGCGCCGAACGATGCCGAGTCGCTCCAGGGTAGCGAACTCCGCTTTTGCCACCGCCAGCTTCGTCGGCTCGAGGCGGCGTGCCCGGGCGTAGACCGGTGGCCCGACGGTGGGGATGTGATGGGCCACCCCGTGCTTGACGGCCCCCGCCAAGAAGGTGGGCCGCGTGAGGGCCGGGAAGCCGGCGAGGAGGCGGGTGAATGCGTCCGCTGCCGGAAGCGTACAGACCAACGTGGCCGGAACCGAATCGTTCGGCAAGCCGCTTGGCAAGCCGCTCGTTGAGCTGGGCAACGCACACGCGAGCGAGCTGAACGTCTCGGCCTGGACAAGCCGTCTGCGCTTGACGTCGACCAGGAGCCCATTAGCGCACAGGAAGTCCGCGCCAAGCAGTGCCATGGGCACGTCGGCAGTGACGAACGTCCATCGGAAAACCTGCCCTCCAAACCGCAGAGAGAGGCAGCGTTTTCCGTACGTACGGATGGGCGTCCCGTTCGCGGCGTGCTTGTCTGACGTGCCGGCGGGAATGACACTCACCTGCGCTCCCGTGTCGCACAGGTAACGGCGCCCGGAGAAGGTGTCCGTTATGAACAGCAGGCTGCTCGAACGGCCGGCGCTCATCGCCACAATTGAGCGCCGGCCCGGGCATTTCCCGACCCGTTGAAGGAGCACGGCGGATGACACCGCCGAGCTTCGTGGCCGAACTTGGCGTGGAACCAGCACCAGGTGGTGGAGCTGGAGGAGCGCGGCTGGCTCCGCCAGGCCGGTGGAGTCGACGGGTTTCCCCGTGGTGGCGGTTTTCGCCGCGGCGGTGGGCGGGGCGTGGCGGCGTTCACGAGGTGCGTATCAGCATGCTGCTGAACTTCAGCGTGCTGTAGAAGATGATGCTGTGGAACAGCAGCGTCGAAGGCCGTGACGGCCACGCCAACGCTCGCCCGCGTGTCCGAAGCGGCGAAGTACTTGTCCGCCTCGGCCGCCAATGCTCGGGGTTCCATTAGCCCGGTCCTGGCCAACGCGAGGCGAACCTGCACTGGAAGTTGGCGACGGAAAAGCGCCCGGAATAGCGAACCGGGGGCTTCGTCGCCCAACAGTGACAGCATATGGTCCGTTCGGACCGACGGGCGCGTCTCACCGAGCTCGGGGAGATCCAGGAGGCGGTCGGCCCGTGCGTCGTCCGTGAGGCTGAACGTGGCTAGGAGTAGCCGCTTGAGTGCCTCGTACTTGTGGCCGTCCGGTGGGTGGCGAAGGACGGACACAACTCGAGCGGCCGTGCCGGGCCCGAGGGAGGCGACGACGTGGCAGTAGCGCGTGTCATCGCCGGTGAGGTGCCGAAGCTGAAATTGGGCTTCGGCCTGGACGAACCAGACTTCGGCCTGAGCCTCCCAAAATTCCGGAAGTTTGACGAAGGCGGCCATGGCGATGGCGTCGCGTGTGGAAGGATCGCTCCGGCAGATCCAACGTCGAGGGTCACCAGTAAAGCGCGGCGTTACCCGCGCTGCTTGTGAGCAAGGAGGAAGCGGACAAGCGGTAACATATAAACGTCTTTATTGTAAGACTACACTGTAACACTGAACTCCTCCGGGCTGGTCGCCCGGTGTATATCATGAGGCCACGCCTACCCCTCGGGCGTGGCCACCGCCCACTTGGTGCGTGGAATGATGTCACCACGCCAGTGGGCTTTTGTGTCCGCCACAATATAATACAACAAATATCATGAAACATTTACACATTGTAGTCCATTGTATAATTTAAATAAAGATAAATGCAAATTTCGCATGTGGAAAAAGTAAGTACACCCCTACATTTATCACTACAAATACCTAAAATTAGAATCAGGTGCACCAGCTCAGGTGCAAATGATTAAAACATCGTTAGAGAGGATCTTGGAGGAACCTGTCTCATTTAAACCTCAGACATTTAGTTTGGTTTGCTCTTTGTTGTTGAAGTGTGCGGCGTCACCATACCCAAGATCAAAATAGCTCTCTGAGGCCTTCAGAAAGAAGGTTATAGATGCCTACGAATCTGGGAAGGGATTTAAAATGATCTCCAAACAATTTGAAATGAATCATTCGACTGTCTGGAAGATCATCTACAAGTGGAGAAGATTCCAAACAACTGCCAACTTGTTCAGGCCAGGCCGCCCCAGCAAGTTCAGCCCGAGAGCAGACCGCAAAATGCTGAAAGAAGTCTCTAAGAACCCCACAATGTCATCACAGGACCTACAGGTAGTTCTTGCCACTGTTGATGTCAAAGTGCACGAGTCTACCATTAGAAAGAAGCTGCACAAATTTGATCTACATGCGAGGTGTGCCAGGAGGAAACGTTTGCTGGCCAGAAAGAACATCAGGGCAAGACTAAAGTTTGTCAATGAACACCGAGGCAAAGACCAGCACTTCTGGAACAATGTGCTCTGCACAGATGAGTCAAAGGTAGAGCTATTTGGCCACAGTACCAGAAGACATGTTTGACGAAAACCAAAGACAGCATTTGACCACAAGAACCTGATACCAACTGTAAAGCATGGTGGTGGAAATATTATGGTTTGGGGCAGCTTTGCTGCATCAGGGCCTGGGCAGCTCACCATCATATAATCCACTATGAATTCTTCATTGTACCAGAGGGTGCTTGAGGATAATGTGAGGCCATCTGTCGGAAAGTTGAAGCTCAACCTAAGGTAGACCTTGCAACATGACAATGACCCTAAACATACCAGTAAATCCACCAAGGAATGGCTGTAAAGGAAGAAATGGAGGGTTCTGGAATGGCCAAGTCAAAGCCCGGATCTAAATCCCATCGAGATGTTGTGGGGGGATTTGAAACGAGCTGTGCATGCAAGAATCCCCTCAAACATCGCACAGCTGAAAAAATTCTGCATGGAGGAGTGGGCAAAAAATTCTCCCAGTCGATGTCAGAGACTGGTAGACAGTTATAACAAACACCTACTTGAGGTTGTTTTCTGCCAAAGGGGGCAAAACCACCTATTAGAGCCAAGGGGTGTACTTACTTTTTCCACATGCGAAATTTGCATTTATGTTTATTTAAATTATACAATGGACGACAAAATGTAAATGTTTCATGATATTTGCTATATTATATCACCTTTATCTATCAATATTGTTGAAATGAAGATCAAATAGCTGTATGCTGAAATATGTTGAAAAAGTCAAAACTTTACATGGGGTGTACTTACTTTTTCACGTGACTGTATATACAGTATACATATATATATATATATATATATATATATATATATATATATATATATATATATATATATATATATATATATACAGACTTGGCATTTAATATGGAATTTTTTTTTTCTTGACTTGGGTTTACTTTCTGAACTGAGTATATCAATCTGGTGAGTTTATTTTAGCATTCGGTGATGTCTTTGTTGAAAGAACCATGTCACTGATTGTCTTTCGCAGCAAGAAGTCAATAACAGGATTATATCACAGGTGGCATGACAAAATATAAGGACAGGTACATTTCACGATTGGCTTCACAATCGGGTATATAAGGGTTGTTGCGTTCTGTATTAGTGGAAAACAACTGCTGCACGTCTACAAAAGTTATTGCCGCTTCCTACGGAGATGGTCCGTCAACTTGACAATGGTGTTTGTCATGGAGTGGTGTCTTTACGAAATTCTGGCATGAAACAGCGTGCTATTGCTCTGCAGTATGGCATCACTCAAGTTCAGGTGTCAAAGATCCTGAAACTAAATGCTCAGAGGGGTTTCCCTACTCCAATACCGAGGCCATGACGTCCACACAGAACCACAAGGAGAGATGATCGCCAGCTGCACTGGTTAGTCTGCAATGGCCGTACCAAGTCAGCTAATCGGCTTAGGGCTGAGTGGCAGCAATTGACAAATGTGCCTGTATCCAGAAGGCTGGTCAACCAACGACTGGTTCAAGCAGGCTATCGTGCCAGGCATCCCCTGAGAAAGCCACGCCTGACCAGACAACACAGCCAGCGCCGATTGCAGTGGGCCAGAGAGCACCGTCAATGGCAGCCAGGACACTGGAATCACGTGACCTTCAGTGACGAGTCTAGATTTCTGGTCTATCGTCAAGATGGC
Organism: Myxine glutinosa; assembly: GCF_964187855.1. NCBI lineage: Eukaryota > Metazoa > Chordata > Myxini > Myxiniformes > Myxinidae > Myxine > Myxine glutinosa. Next base: position 140,006,684 of record NC_136263.1, read on the forward strand.
CGCGTCCGAGTGCGCAGACAAGTGCATGAAGCCCACAACGAAGATTGTATAGTGCCAAGAGTCCAAGCTGGAGGTGGTGGGGTGACCGTTTGGGCTGCTTTTCATGCAGGGGGCAAAACTGACCTGGTTATTCTGAATGGAAACCTGAACCAGTTCAAGTACAGGGTCATTCTGGAAGAAACATTGCTTCCATTTGCTCGTGCAGCCTTTCGAGGAAACTTTGTCTTCCAAGATGACAATGCACGGCGTCATCGTGCTCACATGATCCAACACTTTTTTGCTGACCGTGGTGTAGAGCATATGGATTGGCCTGCCATGTCCCCGGATATGAATCCGATAGAGAACTTGTGGGCAGAATTAACGCATCAAATCGACAACTTGGACAAGCAGCCTACCTCTGTGCGTGAATTGCAGCAGACTATTGTCACTGCATGGCAAGCGATTCCTGTCCAAACCTTGTCAAATCTCGTGAACAGCATGTCTCGACGTGTACGTGCTCTCCTGAATGCTCGTGGGGGATACACAAAGTACTGAACTGTAATTTTACCGTCCGTAATCCCAGTCATAATTTAGCTTTTGTTTTTGTTGAAATTTTTTTTGGCTAATGTGCAAAATAAAGAGATATTTCTGGAAAACGTACAGAAGTTTAACACAGTATTGTCTGTGAATTGAGTTCGATATCAGTTTACATCACTTTCAAGGATCAATTTATTTGCTTCGAAATGTCAAATGTGGTTTTTGTTTCCTTTAAAGGTCACATTAACAAAATCTAGAATAATTTCAACATAATTCCAATGAACTTTTGGTTCTAAGTCATCTTGAAAAGTAAGTTCACCCCCACAAAAAAAATATTCCATATTAAATGCCAAGTCTGTATATATATATATATATATATATATATATATATATATATATATATATATATATATATATATATATATATATATATATATATATATATATATGTATATATATCAAAATGTATGGAGCATGACTAGTACTCCCACCCGATATCCAATGGAGATAAGTGCGCACACCATAGTGTCACTTCCGACCGGAGGATTCAGCACACCTCTCATGTCAAAAAAGAGAGATGATTCATGGTTCTCATTGGTTGAACATCAAACAGAGCCATCTATGAGGGAAAATAAGGCCGAAATCCAGAGACGGCTCCATCTCGATGCCCTGGCGTCTCGATAAGCTATTGGGCTGCACATCATAAACATGTCAAAATTTCTCATAAATATGTCAAAAACTCCTAGAATGCTTCACTATTAATATGAATCTCTTTTCTCTACTGTTCACAAAATAAAGTCAACATGAATTAACTGAAAATAATTGGGTTCATCAGAGCAAATCGAGTACTCGTGTGGAATACAAACATAACTCAAACATAATTTTTATTTAATCTACATATTTATTTATGAAGACGAACACGAAGTTCTGCATTTTAAATGCACTGTACACCAAAATATTTTATGATTACCCGCAGCCTCTATGTGATCGAAAAATTGGTTGCTTAACATAAGAGGCCGCTCAAAATAGCGTTTTGCAAGAATTATCCTTAAGCAAGTGATTAAATATTTCTGCTTCCCACCGATTTACTGATCACACTTCTTAACATGACAACAAACATGATCAGGCAGGTCAGTGACATACTTCACTTCATACACGAGTGACAGAAAAATTATGAGAGCAAAATGCTTAAGATAAACACAAAAACGGATCATTATCATCAAAGGGTAACATTACATGAAGATGTGTTGGAAATCATAGCTTAATTGACAGTGATTTACAATTGAAGGAATAATTAATTATACTTCATGTTCTTTAATGGCCACAATTATGTCCACGTTAATGTGGGGTTGGCCGGGGGAAGTTTTTGGCCCAAGTCTTTCACGAACTGGCTGGCCAGATCTGATGTTCGACTAAGTATAGTTAGGGCAGGAATTTGGAATTTGGCCATGGTGCCGGCAATAACTCGTCTCCTCTCCATGAAGGACACCATGGGATCTTTAACATCCACCAACTAATGCCAGCAGACTGGACACGAAGTTTATCGTCCACTCGAGGGACGGCACACACATTGATGATTCAACCTGCCTGTGAAACACCAGGATGACAGTTTATAGTTGGGTTGGGAATCAAAAACCCAGGCTAGACAGCCTAAAGGCGAGTGTGCATACCTCCAGGCCATCCTTCCAGGCATAAGAATAATTAATTCATAATTTAAAATATATTCCTCACTTCTCTGCTCTACGGAACCATATACTTCCAGAGGCTGTTCTGTTTCACTCTTCCCTCCAGGACTTCAAGCAAGCAGTGCACTGCCATCTGTTGTCATCTCTAATTCTGAGCCATGAGCTTTATTACCCCCCATTCACCTTTCCTATCCCAACCAGCTTACTTGCTTGTATCCTCCCCCTCCCTCTTCTCAATTTATGTTAACTGGTGGGGTCACCCGTTGGAATCCCACGGGCATGGAGGTGTTTCGTTGTGATCGGTGCAGCCGTTTTTGCGGTACCTGGGACAATAACGTTAGGCGGGAGTCCAAACCTGAAAATGCCGGAGACCAAAGCTGAAATTGGAAAAACAATATAGCCTATTTTACTCCAGGGGGTCCCAGGATTACACCACCCAAAATGTCGTTGCGATCGGTTCAGCCGTTTTTGCGGTACCTGGGAACGAACGGACGGACGGACAGACGGACGGACATTTGGTGAATTATTTATGTTAATTTGTTCCCTTGATGTTTGTCCCACTGTCAGTTTTACCTTGCTCTTCCATGAGCCTTGCTCCTGCATCAAATGAAAAACGTGTATGAGGAAGACTCCACAGGTACTTTGAACAAGGTACTCGCAATAGTCAAACTATTAATTTCTTATTTTAAAATTTTATTGTATTTTTTTTTTCAATTTTTATTTATATTTTATTTAAATTTTAAAATTTAATTTTAAAAGTAAAAGCCAAATTTTTACTATTAATTAATCCAATGGATAACAATATATATGAGCAATTAGTAAAGAAATATATATTTTCGGAGATTATATACTTGGATATTGAAAAATGTATAAAGCGTGGGAATTTATTGGAATGCCATATCTTGTTTGTAGAACAATTTGAACTCCACAGGTACGTTTGAAACAAAGCGTGTGATAGTGAGACGCCTGCTTTAAAGCAGGTGTTCAACCCTGCAATCTCAAAGCAGGTGTCCAGGTCACCTGCTTCAAAATTGCTGTCTAACATGCTGACGTTTGGCATAACTATCGAGTTAACAGCAGAAAAATGCGTTACCACAGACATAAATGCACCAGCTTGTGAAGTCGTACTATCATGCACTCGGCCATGAAGGGGATATGGTTACATTTACATAAGAAGAAATAAGTTGGGCTGGCCACTCCAAATGAAACTGCAGTTTCCACAATGAGCGGGAGGCAATGGTGTGGATCCAGCATTTACACATGGATGTTAATTTGTGATACGCGACGTTATGGTTCAGTGTGCAAAACAACGTGTTCGAAATGCAATATAAGATGACGATCTCACTGAGAAAAATAAATGCACTCTACACAAGTGTCTTTTAATGAGATAGTGAAATTACCCTGGAAATATCTCCAAATATGCACTGGAAAGTACTTGCCATAATAAATTCAGGTTGGTCTTTTCATCTCAATACAAAGCTCATTATCCTGAGATTCAGGTTCATAATCCATACTCTGTGTCGATTTGTCCATTAGGGTACAATGTCCTTGTAATTCAGGTCTACATTGTAGAAATGTCTTTTTAGGTCAGGCAGGATAGCTCTGAAGGTGCTGCAGGGACTTAATTCATGATCTGATTGCAAACTATCAACCAGGTGCTTCGTCGGTAGACAGTTGCATCAATGAGTTAGATGAGAACGAGTACAATCCTTAGGAAGGATGTCAAGTTGAATTTTCTTTGCATTAACCATTTGCTCCTGTGGGATGTTAAATATCCCATGGTGTCCATTTTTAGAGGACACCATTGGGTGTTGGCACCTTGGACAAATTCTTCCTTCAAATGTTTGGACCCTGCGACATTGACGACATGTGCATGGTTGTTTCTCAGTTAGCATTACTCATATAAACTATGAACACACACTTATCTTGGCATCATAAATATAATATATGTATAAGCTTCTCTATGAGCCTTAAACATTGCATGAAAATATTGCTAATGTGATGTACCTCATTAGATTCCTGAGTTTCCTTTTACATTTAGACTATATATATATATATATATATATATATATATATATATATATATATATATATATATATATATATATATATATATATATATATATATACATATATATATATATATATATATACATATATATATATTGTTGCGGATCTGTCGCCGGTCTTCTCCCCTTACCAAGGTGGGATTAGTCCCCTTGCCTTTGACTGACCAAGCGCGACCCGAGGCCTATGACGTCCCTTCTGGACAGCGCGAAATAGGGTATTAGGACTAAAATTCGCTATTACCTAATTACTCGCGCTGCCCTGAAACGAGGAAATAAGCCTCGCACGAACCACGTGTGTTGAGACGCCGAGCGGTGCATACATGCGATCCGTGCCGTTTAGATGGTGAACCCGGTTCTAGCGGTCTTATTCGTGCCACGCTTAGTCAATGGCGAAATCACAGAGGCGATCGAATTGGAAAAAGGAAGAACAAGATTTATTTACACTATTCACAATGATTCAGAGCAGAGACACAGGGCAATCCTTACACAGTTTTACTTGATACCCAGGACAAACAGGCCCGTCTCACACACACACACTCACATGGGGCTTGCAGCTGCAGGATGATGGTCCGCGCGTCCAGGGATGGCTCTCGTGCAGCTCCCTCCGGTCTCCAGCTCGTCCCGTGCAGATGGATCCAGGAGAAGGCAGGAGCTCGTAGCGCGCCGTTTGGATGCACAGGGTATTACGGGGCGAACGGTAGGGGGGTGGGCTCTGGTGCGGTTGGCGGTTATCACTGGCGGCTATGGCCGCGTTTACTCGCGTGGCTGGAATATTCGTTATTCGCCACCAGCGCGTTTGGCTGTAGCCGCGTACTCGTACAGCCAACGCCTCTTCTTCTTCCCCTGTGGTGTGTACGTAATATGGCGAGTTACAATTCAAAGCCTCAAAGCGAGCGAGTCCTCAAATCCTCAAAGTGCTCTCGATATGCGCTCAATGAAAAAGTCCTTGGGTAGCAAGTCCTCGCACCAAGCCCTCTCCCAACAAGTCCTGCTCAATCAGTCCTTTCTCTGCGAGTCCTCTGACCAAGTCCTCTCCCAACAAGTCCTTCTCAATCAGTCCTCTCTCTGCGAGTCCTTTCTCTGCGAGTCCTCTCTCTGTGAGTCCTCCTCAAGGGCTTTGTGCAGCGACTTATATTGGCACGCCCCGAGAACCTTCCCGAACTCACCAGACGCACATCTCCACGCCCTATCACGCCATGCTGCTAGAGCCCTGATTGGCTGGTGGCTCTTACCGTCATCACCTCTGACGCTCTGCCTCGACTCCGCCCCGACCTCAACGCCGGCCCCACCCTTTTTAGGCCTACCTCGTGTTACTCGACTAGTGGACAGCCAATGCGTAACAAACTGAGCGGGCAGCCAATGCTTAACAAACTGAGCGGGCAGCCAAATGGGGCGCGGGATGGATTCCGCCCATCGAGGTGGAATTTGAGGGTGGACGCAAAATGAACGGGACCTAATCTCATGTCTTTACACAACACAGATATGAATAGGGGAAATGGCCTATACTTACACATACTATGACATATCTAACACTACAAGTGGGCCTACGTGTTGCTCCTGGAACTAACTATGAGGGGCAAACCTTTAGCATTTATTGAAGTCATATGTACAATCTCAAAACCGCAGCAACATATATATATATTTTGTATACAAGATCGAGGCTCGTGTAAGAGCTAACATTGATCACAAAAAAAACGGACACACAAAACATACAATAAAGGGAGCGGGAGACAAGATGGGGAGAGAGAGGGTAGCACACAAGTACAACAGCAGAGAACAGGGTCATCGGGAGATCTGTGGGAGGGAGAGGGCTTGGGGGGAGGAGGCATGGGGGGGGGGGGGGAGGGAGAGGTATAAAACACATGGACATTGCTAGAACTTCCAGGAAAGAAAGAAGTCGGGATTTCAAAAAAAAAGTGGATCTGGGATGAATTAACGGGGGTAGAAAAGATAAAGGTTTTGGATGGGGGAAGATAAGAGATGGTGGTGAACAGCTGTTTTAAAGACCTGGAGGGAGGAGTGGGATTGAAGAGAGTGAGGGAGTTTGTTCCAGAGGCGGGAGAAAAGAGGAATGAAGGAGTGAAGGTGAATGAGAGTGTTGATTTTGGCAGTTTAACCATAAGAGGGTTGCTGGCAGATCTTGTGCGACCTGTAGGGATATTAGGGCGACAGAGCACAGAGAGAGCTGGGGGAGCTAGGCCGGAGAGGAGTCGGTAGAAGACAGAAAGACCACCAACCTGCCTGCGGTGAGTGAGTGAAAAGGCCCTCGGAGTTAGCTTCATCGCAGGAGATTCCAATGATTCTGAAAGCTTTGGTTTCAACAGCGTGAAGACGAGCTAGGTGTGAGGCAGGAGCACCAGCCCAGAGGGGAGAACAGTATTCCATTGAGTTGGTAACATGTGCAGGTTTTTAAAGTTGCCTTTTCATCTCATAATATTTATCTAACAAGTATGAAGAGCTGTAACTATAAACATAGTTTCCTATATCTTTGCTCTGATATCGCAAAAAGTACATGCTGTTTGTGACTATATACAGCAACATGTATGCTGAACTCAAAAAATGTATCAAGCCCGTGCCATGAAATAACTTACCGTCAGAGAAACTTAATTATATAATAGACAAGGAAACCTAATTGTGATCTTCTGACATCAATTATGAACGATAAAGGTGCAGTGGTTCGTCACTGTATGAAAAAAAAACCCCAAGAAACTTCATGTGCATAACTTTTCTCAAAATGCAAAGCATCATGCATTATATAAAGCAGGTACTGAGAGTCAGTTGTAATCAAAATGTCATGACGGAACGAGTTGACTAACCTTGAATGTTGAATGGTTATTCAATGCCAGACGTTGGTGGCACTTACTTCACATTGAGCTATTTACGTTTAGTCAACTTTGGATAATGTACTTAGGAAATGGAAGACAATGGGTCGTGCCAGTGTTGAAAATAAGACGGGCAGGTGAAAATTGTTAACGGATCAAGACAGAAGAACTATAAACTTGGAATGGCAGACTATTACGCCGGGCATCCACCAAGATTATATACAATGTGTTAATGAAAGGGTTTGAGCTGTGCTTGTTGCCAAAGGCCGATGAGCAGGCCATCAGAAATCGATTTAACGCGGATGAATTAATAACTCTGCATATATCGCTACTGTCTCAAATGTGTTAAATATGGTTGTTCATTAACTTAAAATAGGTTTTACATTGGCAAATATATATATATATATTAATATGAGCAGATAATCCGGTTCCACCAGGCTGTTGTTAGGGAATTCGTTTATTTTCCAATTCAATTTCCAAGGGCCTCTGCCATTATGCTCTCAAGCACATTCCTGTCAAACTCCCTAAATATTCCACAATCAATAGATTGAAACAATAGTAATCTATTGATTGTGGAATATTTAGGGAGTTTGACAGCTATGTGCTTGACAGCATAATAGCAGAGGCCCTTGGAAATTATTTTGGGTATTTTGTGTCTGAAAGGTTTTTGGGGGTATTAAGGATCTTAGGGGTCCTCTGGGTCTTTTGCATCCTGCAGATCTTTTGGATCTTCATAGTCATTTGGGTCTTCGGGGTTTTTTGGGTCTTTGGGATCTTTCGGGTATTCGTGGTCTTTGGCATATTTGTGGTCTTTTTGGTCTATTGGGTATTTTGGGTCTTTTTGGTCTTTTGGGTCATCATGGTCTTTTGGGTCTTTTTGATCTTTTGTGTCTTTTGGTCGCTTGGGTCCTCGGGATCTTTTGGATCCTTCAGGTTCTTTGGATCTTTGAGCTCTTTCTAGGTCTTCTTGGTCTTGGGGAGTCTCAAGGGGCCTTCAAAGGTCTAAGGTGCCTCAGAAGTCTAAAGGGTCGAAAGGTACATTCCAATAGTATGAAAGGTACATTCCATTCCAATAGTACGGCCAAGCCAACATCTTCCATGCATGTATTCTTATCAATAATACATCTCTTGTACAATGTCCGAGTCCTGACCCTGACAGGGTGCTGATTCCGGGGAAGAGGGATTGAAACCTGCGACATATATATCTATATATATATATATATATATAAGAAAGTTTTTGTTTGTTTGTTTGTCTGCACGTGCTAATCTTCTGAACGATGAAAAATAGGAGGAAACCTCTGACACAAAAATGTCGGGAGAGGCCTCGGGAAGGTTATAGGCGAGGTGGCGAGGCTGGTCGAGGCCGCTTTGGCCGGGCTAAGCCCATTTCATAATAAAAAGCTGAGCTGAATTATAGTAGTCAATCTTATACGGCCGTGAGTAAAAGCTGCATTATAGTAGTAAATTCATTCAAAAAGAACCCGGGCAATGCCGGGTGCTTTTGGCTAGTGAATATATATATATATATATATATATATATATATATATATATATATACATATATATATATATATATATATATATCATATATATATATATATATATTATATATATATATATATATATGTGTGTACATACAGTCACGTGAAAAAGTAAGTACATCCTATGTAAAGTTTTGACTTTTTCAACATATTTCAACATACAGCTATTTGATCTTCATTTCAACAATATTGATAGATAAAGGTGATATCATATAACAAATATCATGAAACATTTACATTTTGTAGTCCATTGCATAATTTAAATAAACATAATTGCAAATTTCGCTTGTGGAACAAGTAAGTACACCCCTACATTTATCAATACTTCAAATACCTAAATTAGAATCAGGTGCACCAGTTCAGGTGCAAATGATTAGAACATCGTTAGAGAGGATCTTGGAGGAACCTGTCTTATTTAAACCTCAGACATTTAGTATGGTTGGCTCTTTGTTGTTGAAGTGTGCGGCGTCACCATGCCAAGATCAAAAGAGCTCTCTGAGGCCTTCAGAAAGAAGGTTATAGATGCCTACGAGTCTGGGAAGGAATTTAAAAAGATCTCCAAACAATTGGAAATCAATCATTCGACTGTCCGGAAGATCATCTACAAGTGGAGAAGATTCCAAACAACTGCCAACTTGTTCAGGCCAGGCCGCCCCAGCAAGTTCAGCCCGAGAGCAGACCGCAAGATGCTGAAAGAAGTCTCTAAGAACCCCACAATGTCATCACGGGACCTACAGGTAGCTCTTGCCACTGTTGATGTCAAAGTGCACGAGTCCACCATTAGAAAGAAGCTGCACAAATTTGATCTACATGGGAGGTGTGCCAGGAGGAAACCTTTGCTGCCAGAAAGAACATCAGGGCAAGACTAAAGTTTGCCAATGAACACGTAGAGAAAGACCAGCATTTCTGGAACAATGTGCTCTGGACAGATGAGTCAAAGGTTGAGCTATTTGGCAACAGTACCAGAAGACATGTTTGGCGAAAACCAAAGACAGCATTTGACCACAAGAACCTGATACCAACTGTAAAGCATGGTGGTGGAAATATTATGGTTTGGGGCAGCTTTGCTGCATCAGGGCCTGGGCAGCTCACCATCATAGAATCCACTATGAATTCTTCATTGTACCAGAGGGTGCTTGAGGATAATGTGAGGCCATCTGTCGGAAAGTTGAAGCTCAACCGAAGGTGGACTTTGCAACATAACAATGACCCTAAACATACCAGTAAATCCACCAAGGAATGGCTGAAAAGGAAGAAATGGAGGGTTCTGGAATGGCCAAGTCAAAGCCCGGATCTAAATCCCATCGAGATGTTGTGGGGGGATTTGAAACGAGCTGTGCATGCAAGAAACCCCTCAAACATCGCACAGCTGAAAGAATTCTGCATGGAGGAGTGGGCAAAAATTTCTCCCAGTCGATGTCAGAGACTGGTAGACAGTTATAAGAAACGCATACTTGAGGTTGTTTCTGCCAAAGGGGGCAATACCACCTATTAGAGCCAAGGGTGTGCTTACTTTTTCCATGTGCGAAATTTGCATTTATGTTTATTTAAATTATACAATGGACTACAAAATGTAAATGTTTCATGATATTTGTTATATTATATCACCTTTATCTGTCAATATTGTTGAAATGAAGATCAAACAACTATGTTGAAATATGTTGAAAAAGTCAAAACTCTACATGGGGTGTACTTACTTTTTCACGTGACTGTACATACTGTATATATATATTGTATACTGTCTAATAATGCACCACAATATGTGTACATTGGTAATTTGTACACTTAGTAATATGTAACAACAATGGCAATCTGCTTCATTTGACTGCTTAATAACAATGACGATGCTTCCTGGTGGTGATTGCTGGGCGAAACACAATGTGTCCATGTGGCAGATTACACTTATGGTTTACAAATACAATCTGGACCCACCAGTCATTATTGGTGCATCTTTAGCCAGTATACGAGTATAAGCCGAAAGGCTTCAAAGTCACTAAGTGGATGAAACAGCGATGTGTTTCCCCGCCAAGCCCCAGCAATGGCAAAGTCGGTCAGTAACATCACTTTTCATCTGCTTGGTGACAGCTTTGGACTTTGAATTTTTGAAATGCTGGAGGCCCTTCTGGGTTTGCAGTCATGATAAACAGTTGCCGTCAAAAATATTGGCACCCTTGCACTTTTTTCAAATAATGCACCATTTCTTCCAGATAATTGTTGAAATTAAAAATAATCTTTTATATCCACATATGTATTTCTTTGGTTTGTAGTGGAACAAAACAAAAAAGCTGAAAAAGATTATATGAATATGAGTTGTATGAGTAATTACATGAAATGTCCCCTTGTGTGCGTGTGTCCCCATGTGTGTGTCCCTGTGTGTGTGTATCCCCGTGTGTGTGTGTCCCCGTGTGTGTGTGTCCCCGTGTGTGTGTGTGTCCGTGTGTGTGTGTGTCCCCGTGTGTGTGTGTCCTCGTGTGTGTGTGTCCCCGTGTGTGCATGTGTGTGTGTGTGTGTGTGTGTGTCCCCGTGTGTGCATGTGTGTGTGTGTGTGTGTGTGTGTGTGTGTGTCCGTGTGTCCATGTGTTTGTCCGTGTGTGTGTCCATGTGTGTGTTCAGTGTCCGTGTCAGGGCTGTAGCCTTTTTACCATTTGAGTTGTTTGAGTTGTCATCAAATTTTTACCAAAGCTTTATTATGAGAATATCGAGAAGCAAATTAATAATTTTGTCAAAATATCAAAGGTCAGCGTCACATAAAATCATCAATTTTCATGCGATTGACCTGAAATTTTAACAATTTGCATATTGGGTCAATTAATTTGTTCACCAATCAAAAGCTAGAAGCAGATTGTTTTTTTTTAGATCTAAAGCTCAAAGGTAAATGCTGCATAAAATCATTTTTCATTTTGTATTTTTTAAACTGTTTTCGTTTTTTTGAGGATGCAGAAGAAGAAGAAGATGTCTGAATACAAACGGATGCGGACGGGCTTTGCATTTTCAGATGCTTTCTGGTTTAGCAGTTGGAACTTCTGTTAAACTGAATTCTGCAGTTTAACTTGTGAAAATCGGTTCAGATTAAGAGCTTGTAGAGCCTATCACATTTTAGTTTTTAACCGTGTGCGGAAATAAAATAAAGGCACGAACACCGCCATGTTGGGGTCTATGTTACAGGGACTGACATCCTCGTACCCTCCCCCCCCCCCCCCCCACCCACCCACCCACCACTCCACCCTACCCACCAGCCACCACTCCACCCTACCCACCACTCCACCCTCATACAACACTCCCTCCAACCTCCCTCCCATTCCTCCTTCCACCCGCATACAACTCTCCTTAAATCCCTCTTACCCCCTCCCACTCTTCCCTCAATCCTCAAACAAATCTACAGGTTTTAAAACTGCAATTAGGATTGATTGCATGGCTGTGTGCTTGATTATATACAGTCACGTGAAAAAGTAAGTACACCCCATGTAAAGTTTTGACTTTTTCAACATATTTCAACATACAGCTATTTGATCTTCATTTCAACAATATTGACAGATAAAGGTGATATTGAAGGAGCTGGGGCTCCCACGTCGATCGGAAGAATGGACGCGACAAAAAGCTGGAATTCATCCGAGTTGCTTTAATCAAACCAAACACTCAGGCACTCTGAAAAGCCCGTTTATCGGGCAGCAATATATATACATATTATCCCGGAGCGTTTGCCCAGGAAAGGCGAGAGGGGGCGTGGCCCAGCGTCCTGGCTGCGGCCTGGCAAGTTGAGGGCGAGCCTGCCCGGGCATGCCCGGGCATGCCCGGGCGTCCCGACCGAGGCCTGGCAAGTTGAGCGTGGGCCTGCCCGGGCGTCCTGGACGAGCCCGGCATGGTGATCGCTCCGCATCCTTGATAGGTGCAAGGCGATTGTGAAAACCCAGCGGTAGCCGCTACACACGTCCAACCAGAATCGACTTGCACCGGCAGGGTCAATTTGAGGGGGGTCCTGATGACCCGGCCGAAGCGACCCCTGGCGGGTCATGGGAGGGGGTCCGGTGTGGTGGTGGGCGGTCGCGTGGGGGGCACCGTGGACGGGGGGCGGCCTCGCCGCGGCGGAAGGGCCACCCGTGGTGGGTGGTCGACGTCCACGTGCGCCGGCTTGAGGCGGTCCACCGCAATCCGGTCCGACCTGCCGCCGATGTCGATGACGAACGACTTGTCGTCCCGTCGCAGCACCCGGAAGGGCCCGTCGTACGGCGGCCGGAGTGGCCCCCGATGTGCGTCGTGACGCACAAAAACATACTCCGCTGTGCGAAGTGCTGGGGGGACGTAGGACTGGGGGTCACCGTGGTGGGATGTTGGCACGGGGGCAAACCGTCGGACAGCCTCCTGGAGGTCCGAGCGCTGGTGAGCTGCGGACCAGGGACTGGTAGCGTCGGGCACGAATTCGCCCGGGACGCGTAGCACCTGGCCATAGACCAGCTCGGCGGTGGATGCCTGGAGGTCCTCCTTGGGGGCCGTGCGGAGGCCCAAAAGGACCCACGGCAGCCGGTCGGCCCAACCGCCGTCTTGAAGGCTGGCCATGAGCGCGGCCTTCATGGAGCGGTGGAATCGCTCGCACAACCCGTTTGCTTGGGGGTGGTAGGCCGTAGTACGGTTGAGCTTGACCCCCAGGTTGCGGGCGACCGCGCCCCACAGCTCGGAGGTGAACTGTGGTCCGCGGTCTGACGAGATGTCCGCCGGTGCGCCGAAGCGGGCGACCCAGGTGGCGATGAAAGCCTGCGCCACGTCGGCGGTGGTGGTGGAGACGAGGGGAACGGCCTCCGGCCACCTGGTGGTCCTGTCCACCATGGTGAGCAGGTGTGTGAACCCCCGTGACGGGGGGAGGGGGCCCACCAGATCCACGTTGACGTGGTCGAAACGTCGTTCAGGCACGGTGAAAGGTGCCAGCGGGGCCTGGGTGTGTCGGTGGACCTTGGCCCGTTGGCAGGCCGTGCAGGTGCTGGTCCAATCGCGGACGTCCCGACGAAGGCCGTGCCAGACGAATCGCGCCGACACCAGCTTCTGGGAAGCTTTCCGGCCCGGGTGGGAAAGGCCGTGGAGGGAGGCGAAGATGCGGCGTTGCCAGGTGACGGGCACGATGGGGCGAGGCTGGCCTTGGGAGACGTCGCAGAGCAGGACAGTGTCCGTGAAGGGGATGTCGGCCAGGCGGAGGCCCGTGTCCGCCGCCCGGAGGGCTTGCACCATGGTGTCGGTGGTTTGGGCCGCCGCCATAAGCGCAAAGTCCACGCCCAGGTGGACCGCGTTAGCGCTGGCCCGGGAAAGACAGTCGGCCACGGCGTTGTTTTTGCCGGCGATGTGCCGGATGTCCGTGGTAAACTCCGACACGGCGGAGAGGTGGCGCTGTTGGCGGGCCGACCACGGCTCCGTGACCTTGGCCATGGCGTAAACCAACGGCTTGTGGTCGACGAACGCCGTGAAAGGTCGGCCCTCCAGGAGGTGGCGGAAATGGCGGACGGCCATGTGTAGACCGAGGAGCTCCCGGTCAAACATGCTGTATTTGAGCTTGTTCGGCCGGAGCTGCTGGCTGAAAAAAGCGAGTGGCTGCCAAACCCCTTTCACCCATTGCTCATGTACGGCGCCCACCGCGTAGTCGGAGGCATCCGTGGTGAGGGCGACGGGAGCGTTGAGCACCGGGTGAGCGAGCAGTGTTGCGTCGGCGAGGGCCCGCTTTGAGCTTTGGAAGGCCGCATCCATTGCTGCAGACCAGGCGATGTCGTGCTTGGCCGGCTTGCCCCGGAGGGCTTCGTAGAGGGGCCGCATGAGTTGAGCAGCGCGGGGCACGAAGCAGTGATAAAATTTCACCATTCCCAGGAATTCCTGCAGGGCCTTTATGGTGCGGGGACGCGGGAACGTGGTGATGGCCTCGACCTTGGTTGGCAGCGGCACGGCCCCGTTCTTGGTGATGTGGTGGCCCAAAAAATCAACGGCCGTTGTGCCGAAGTGGCATTTGGCCGGGTTGACGATGAGGCCGTGCTCGCTGAGGCGCCCGAACAGTGTTCGGAGGTGGAGGAGGTGCTCGGCCCGGGACGTGCTGGCGACGAGGATGTCGTCCAGGTAAACGAAAAGGAACGGCAGGTCACGCAGCACGCCGTCCATCAAGCGCTGGAACGCCTGAGCCGCGTTCTTGAGACCAAACGGCATCCGCAAGAATTCGAATAAGCCGAACGGCGTGATGACTGCCGTTTTAGGGACGTCGGCCGCCCTGACAGGTACCTGGTGATATCCCCGTATGAGATCAATTTTCGAAAAAATGACCTGTCCCGCCAGACGGGCGGAGAAGTCTTGGATATGCGGGATCGGGTACCTGTCGGGGGTGGTAGCGTCATTGAGACGGCGGTAGTCGCCACACAGGCGCCATCCACCCCCCGGCTTTGGCACGATGTGCAGTGGCGAGGCCCACGCGCTATCGGAGCGCCGCACGATGCCGAGGTGCTCCAACGCGTCGAATTCGGCCTTCGCCACGGCGAGCTTGGCTGGGTCGAGGCCGCGGGCCCTGGCATAGACCGGCGGGCCCGTGGTTGGTATGTGGTGCTCGATCCCATGCCGTACTGCGACGGCCGAAAACATCGGCCGCGTGAGGGCCGGGAACTCCGTGAGCAGGCGAGCAAACTCGTTTGCCGCCGGGACGGCGCATGCCAGCTCGGTCGGCGCGGAGCTGCTCAATGTGCATACCAGGGAGCTGAAGGTTTCGGCGTTGATTAAACGACGCCGTTGGACGTCCACCAGCAGTCCGTGTGCGCAGAGGAAGTCGGCGCCTAGCAGAGCCATGGGCACGTTTGCGGTTACAAACGTCCAAGCAAAGTGTTGGCCGCCGAAGCAGAGGGTGACGTTGCGTGGGCCGAAGGTGCGGATGGTCGATCCGTTGGCCGCAACCAAGGAGGGGCCGCAAACCACGGACTGCCTGTCCTGGTCAGAGGCGGGTATGACGCTCAGTTGGGCGCCGGTGTCGCACAGGAAGCGCCGTCCGGACGCTTTATCCGTGATGAACAGTAAGTTGCCCGTGTGGCCGGCGCTCATGGCTGGTAATGAACGCCGGCCCGGCCGTTTCCCGGCCTGCCGAAGGTGCACGGGGGTCGGCATGTCCGGGCCTTCTGTCCGAACCTGGCATGATAGTAACACCACGCTTGGTCAGGTGGAGGCCCCGGTCGTCGTGCTGGAGGTGGTCGGCTCGGTGTAGCGGCCGCCAATTGCGTCGGCAGTTCGGTCGTCGACCGTGCCGGGTGCTCGGGCGCCATGGGTGTTGCGTCGGACGGCGGTGGGTCCCATGTCGCCGCTGTGATGCGCTGACCTGCGGCGGAGATCTTGTCGGCTTCTCTGGCAAGGGCCCGGGGATCTGTGATCGTCGTGCTTGCCAGACCGAGGCGTACCGGGTTAGGCAGCTGACGGAGGAACAGCTCCCGGAACAGGAATGCCGGAGAGTGCTCGCCGAGCAGTGAAAGCATGTAGTCCATTCGCTCGGAAGGGCGCGTGTCGCCGAGCTCGGGCAGGTCGAGCAGGCGCCGTGCGCGTTCCGCCGATGGGAGGGCGAAAGCGTCGAGGAGAAGCTTCTTAATCGCGCCGTATTTGTCAGCGGCTGGCGGGCTCTCGAGGAGGCTCAGGGCGCGGGCCGCGGTGGCTGAACCGAGCGCTGCTACCACATGGTGGAAGCGGGTGTCGTCGGCCGTGATGCCTCGCAGGGCGAACAGGGATTCCGCCTGTGCGAACCAAACCGCCGCGTGAGCCTCCCAGAAGGTAGGCAGTTTAAGGGCGACTGCCGTGTCCATGTCGGTAGGTCACCAATGAAGGAGCTGGGGCTCCCACGTCGATCGGAAGAATGGACGCGACAAAAAGCTGGAATTCATCCGAGTTGCTTTAATCAAACCAAACACTCAGGCACTCTGAAAAGCCCGTTTATCGGGCAGCAATATATATACATATTATCCCGGAGCGTTTGCCCAGGAAAGGCGAGAGGGGGCGTGGCCCAGCGTCCTGGCTGCGGCCTGGCAAGTTGAGGGCGAGCCTGCCCCGGCGTCCTGGACGAGCCCGGCATGGTGATCGCTCCGCGTCCTTGATAGGTGCAAGGCAATTGTGAAAACCCAGCGGCAGCCGCTACAATATAATATAACAAATATCATGAAACATTTACATTTTGTAGTCCATTGTATAATTTAAATAAACATAAATGCAAATTTCACATGTGGAAAAAGTAAGTACACCCTTGGCTCTAATAGGTGGTATTGCCCCCTTTGGCAGAAACAACCTCAATTAGACCTTTCTTATAACTGTCTACCAGTCTCTGACATCGACAGGGAGACATTTTTGCCCACTCCTTCATGCAGAATTCTTTCAGCTGTGCGATGTTTGAGGGGTTTCTTGCATGCACAGCTCGTTTCAAATTCCCCCACAACATCTCGATGGGATTTAGATCCGGGCTTTGACTTGGCCATTCCAGAACCCTCCATTTCTTTCTTTTCAGCCATTACTTGGTAGATTTACTGGTATGTTTAGGGTCATTGTCATGTTGCAAGGTCCACCTTCTGTTGAGCTTCAACCTTCTGACAGATGGCCACACATTATCCTCAAGCACCCTCTGGTACAATGAAGAATTCATAGTGGTTTCTATGATGGTGAGCTGCCCAGGCCCTGATGCAGCAAAGCTGCCCCAAACCATAATATTTTCACCACCATGCTTTACAGTTGGTATCAGGTCCTTGTGGTCAAATGCTGTCTTTGATTTTCGCCAAACATGTCTTCTGGTGCTGTGGCCAAATAGCTCTACCTTTGACTCATCTGTCCAGAGCACATTGTTCCAGAAGTGCTGGTCTTCGCCGAGGTGTTCAATGGCAAACTTTAGTCTTGCCCTGATGTTCTTTCTGGAAAGCAAAGGTTTCCTCCTGGCACACCTCCCATGTAGATCAAATTTGTGCAGCCTCTTTCTAATGGTAGACTCGTGCACTTTGACATTAACAGTGGCAAGAGCTACGTGTAGGTCCCATGATGACATTCTGGGGTTCTTAGAGACTTCTTTCAGCATCTTGCGGTCTGGTCTCGGGCTGAACTTGCTGGGGCGGCCCGGCCTGAACAAGTTGGCAGTTGTTTGGAATCTTCTCCACTTGTAGATGATCTTCCTGACAGTCGAATGATTGATTTCAAATTGTTTGGAGAGCTTTTTAAATCCCTTCCCTGACTCATGGGCATCTATAACATTCTTTCTGAACGCCTCAGAGTGCTCTTTTGATCGAGGCATGGTGACGCCGCACACTTCAACAACAAAGAGCAAACCAAACTAAATGTCTGAGGTTTAAATAAGACAGGTTCCTCCAAGATCTTGTCCAACGATGTTCTAATCATTTGCACCTGAGCTGGTGCACCTGATTCTAATTTTAGGTATTTGAAGTAGTGATAAATGTAAGGGTGTACTTACTTTTTGCACATGCGAAATTTGCATTTATGTTTATTTAAATTATACAATGGACTACAAAATGTAAATGTTTCATGATATTTGTTATATTATTTCACCTTTTTCTGTCAATATTGTTGAAATTAAGATCAAATAGCTGTATGTTGAAATATGTTGAAAAAGTCAAAACATTACATGGGGTGTACTTACTTTTTCACGTGACTGTATACCTGTCAGCAATGGGTGTGGCTGAAACAGCCGAATCCACTAATCAGAAGGGGTGTCCGCATACTTTTGGTCATGTAGTGTATGTATGTATATATATATATATATATATTATATTATATATATATATATATATATATATATATTTATATATATATTTATATAAAAGATTGTGTGTGTGTTTGTGTGTGACTGTCTCCTCCATAACTCTGACACCATGATACCTAGCAGCCCAAAACTTTGCATGCATACTAGGGAACTCCAAGAGAGTGCATGACTGAAAACTGGGCATTTGGGTAAATTGAAACACCCTTTTTGAATATAATTAAGGGGTAGTCATCATAAAATAAAAAAGAAGCCTTACCAAGATGGTGGCATGGCATCTTGGTCAACCCTGCTGTCACCGCACAGAGAATTTAAGCCGCCATTTTGTTGCAGCCCGCTGAAAAATTCCTTGACTTGGAACCGTCCGCAATGGTTTCTGTATGATAAAGCACAAGTTTTTTTTTCACTTTCCTCACTCATATCTTCGAATGCCTGATCTTCGTACCTACAAATCGTGTATACATCGCTTTTGTAGGCATTCGTTTTCAAATTAGGAGATGCCAGGGATTTTCTGCATTTCATGATGCGATGTTTCACGATGACCTCTCAAGGACTAATTAAAGTATATAATCGAAATCTGTCGTTGGATTTAAGGATTTTCAATTAGCTCGTGGTCTAATTAAGTGTCGAAATCTGGGGTGAAATCTGAAAATTTAAAGAAATTAGCAATCCTATTAACTAAGCTCCCTCCTCAATATTTACACAAGAAAATGTGGAATTGCCAAAGTATAAAACTGAACTTTTTCTACTGTTCAGACAATTATACCGAGTGAAGAAAAGATGAAGGAATGTGCCCAAAGTGTAACTTCATTGAAGGCAACGAAAATAATTAAGCAGCGGGACAAGTTCGGCTGAGCGATTGTCGGGTGCGTGAGTATTGGGGCGCGGCGACTGCAGCTGTGTTCTCCATTAGGAAATCTCTGGAGTTAGGAAGGCAAAAAAAATTAAATTAAAAACTAATTAAAAGAATGATTAACATAACATGAGGCTTGCAATGAGTAAAGGAATGGAACAAGTGACCTACGAGTTCAAGAGATAATTTTAAAAATGATGTATACTGATATATATATAATATGTGTTCCTGTTTTCCTTCTATGTTTCCCAACTCCTTTGCCAATTACCACAGTTTGCTCTACTACCTCATTTTCACACCTGGAAGATCAGCGTTGTAATAAAAACTTTCAATTCTTAATCAAGTTGATGTGAAAACATGAGTCTAATGAGTGGTCGCACGATCCTGTATGACCTTAATTAAACAAGGAAATGAGGAGGCCATTTGGCTAATCATTAAGATGTTGCATTCATGAATTAATATTTTTGCTCCAGGTGTAAAACGTCCATTTCTGGAATCAGACGTCTTCTTGACATGTCAATGTCCAAATAACCCGATCTTGATCAGGTGAGCCAACATTTTTAAAATGTTGATGTGATCCAAATGATTCTGCGACCCCAACATGCATAATTAGCATGTCCATAAGACCATTGTGCCCCACGTCACTTTGCATACAGCATCTTTACTGCTGTGATCCTCCAATTGCTGGCCAATTAAATAATTAAATAGCGTTAATATCCTGTTGTCATAGTTGGTCAAATAATGTGGACACTTGCACTTCTTTCACATGCTCCAAAAGTATAGTTCACTTTCTTCTGCATTGTTGTTCCAAAAGTCCTTCAGTATTATTATGGGTTGTCACATAAGGCTCAATATTCCCTGAACAAAGTCTCGAGCAAGCGAAACGATTTGCAAAATGCCTCTAGAATCCTCAAGGAAAAAAAAAATACTCCTCTTCAGATTCCAGCTTGAGTTGCTGCCCAAAGTGCCAACATTTGGCATTATTTTGATGACATTACTGAAAATATTGCTTCTCTTCTTGCTCTAAGTAATGAAAATGGTTGATCACAATTACATATTTGATTAAGAGAAAGTATTGGGTTATGAATCATGTTAATGTGACGAATCTTTGCAATCGAGATGCATAATTGTCGTCGGTTTCAGTCATTATTTTTCGGTGAACGATGTGCAGGCTTATTAGTACGGTGGGTGTGCATACATTGATAATTAGTTTTTATTACCACTGGGGGATGTGCCAATAATCTATCCGAGCTCACCTTCATCATTTAGAATCTTGATGTTGTGGTGGGTATTCCATTTTTTTTGTTGGAATGCTCAAATGTCACAAATCTTATGGACGGCCATGCAATATTGAATCCTCCCAAGCAGTTGAAGAGCTTTTTTGTTTTTGCTTGAAAACAAATATTTTCAAGTAAACTCGTAATTTTGATAATCTGTGCTTCTTTATTCATTGTTATCTTATCTTAAATAAATCATATTTTAAATAAAACCAATTTTAAATCTTAAATGAGCTCCAGTCAATCATTATGCCAGAAATCAACTTGATGGTAGTAAAATTGCAAACACGTTCTGTACGATCATGTAAAATGTGATTTTTTAAAATCCCCAACCAACTATATATTTTTCTGTTTTGGAAAGGGAAACGCATTATTAGTCTTATGTATAACCAGCAAGAGTACCCATCCCAAGTGACAGGAAAAGCTAGCAAAAGTATCCTCTCCTCTCTCTCTCCCTCCCCTTTTCCCCCTCCCCCCTCTCTTCCCCATCCCCACTCTCCCTTTCCTCACTCCCCTGTCCTTTCCCCACTCCCATCTCTCCACCACTCCCCTCTCTCCACCATTCCCCTCCCTCCACCACTACCCTCTCTCCACCATTCCCCTCCCTCCACCACTCCCCTCTCTCCCCCACTTCCCTCTCTCCACCACTCCCCTCTCTCCACCATTTCCCTCTCTCCACCACTCCCCTCTCTCCACCATTTCCCTCTCTCCACCATTTCCCTCTCTGCACCACTCCCCTCTCTCCACCATTTCCCTCTCTCCACCACTCCCCTCTCTCCACCATTTCCCTCTCTCCACCACTCCCCTCTCTCCACCATTTCCCTCTCTCCACCACTCCCCTCCCTCCACCACTCCCCTCTCTCCACCATTCCCCTCTCTCCACCACTCCCCTCTCTCCACCACTCCCCTCTCTCCACCACTCCCCTCTCTCCACCATTTCCCTCTCTCCACCATTTCCCTCTCTCCACCACTCCCCTCTCTCCACCACTCCCCTCTCTCCACCATTTCCCTCTCTCCACCATTTCCCTCTCTCCACCACTCCCCTCTCTCCACCACTCCCCTCTCTCCACCACTCCCCTCTCTCCACCACTCCCCTCTCTCCACCACTCCCCTCTCTCCACCATTTCCCTCTCTCCACCACTCCCCTCTCTCCACCATTTCCCTCTCTCCACCACTCCCCTCTCTCCACCACTTCCCTCTCTCCACTATTTCCCTCTCTCCACCATTTCCCTCTCTCCACCACTCCCCTCTCTCCACAATTTCCCTCTCTCCACCATTTCCCTCTCTCCACCACTCCCCTCTCTCCACCACTCCCATCTCTCCACCATTCCCCTCTCTCCATCACTTCCCTCTTCCTCCTCTGTATCCTGTCTACCCCACTCCTCCCCCCACTCCTCTCCCTCCCCCACTCTCTCTCTCTCCACTTCCCTCTCTCCACTATTTCCCTCTCTCCACCATTTCCCTCTCTCCACCATTTCCCTCTCTCCACCACTCCCCTCTCTCCACCATTTCCCTCTCTCCACCACTCCCCTCTCTCCACCACTTCCCTCTCTCCACTATTTCCCTCTCTCCACCACTCCCCTCTCTCCACAATTTCCCTCTCTCCACCACTCCCCTCTCTCCACCATTTCCCTCTCTCCACCACTCCTCTCTCTCCACCATTCCCCTCTCTCCATCACTTCCCTCTTCCTCCTCTGTATCCTGTCTTCACCACTCCCCTGTCTACCCCACTCCTCCCCCCACTCCTCTCCCTCCCCCACTCTCTCTCTCTCTCCACTACCCTGTCTCTCCCCCACACCGCTATCTCTCCCCCACTGCCCTGTCTCTCTCCACTCCCCACTCCCTCCCCTCTCCGCCGCTCCCTTATCTCCCACATTCCCTTATCCCCATTCCCCCACTCGCTGTCTTCTCCGCACGCCTTGTCTCTCCCCCACATCCCTCTGGCTTCCGTCACGTCCCGCTCCCTCCACCACTCCACTGTTTCTCCCCCACTCTACTTTCCCTCCCCTCACATCCCGCTCCCTTCCCTAACATCTCACTCTCTCCCCTCATATCCTGCCCCCTCCCCACTCTCCTCTCCCTCCCCTCACATCATGCTCCCTCCTCTCACATCCCGCTCTCTCCCGTCATATCCCGCTTCCTCCCCCACTCCCCTCTACCCCACTCCTCTCCCCCCACTCCCCTATGCCCCTCTACTCTCTATATGTCTGTGCTCTATCCTTTTAAACAGCTTTAATTTCCTTTCCAGTTTTTTTTTTTTGCTTTCACTTTTCATTTGTACTTTTTATTCGATATCTGAGTTACCATACTCATTACAGAGAGTCTGTGCCACCAAAGCAGCTTCCTGAGCAAGGGTTGTATTGGGTGATTTGCCATTGCTTTCCCAGCAGCAGTTTGGGCAGGGATTTGTAATTTGTTCAGAGTGCCAGCGACAGCTCATATGAAGAACATTGTGGGAAATGAAACGTGCACCAACTAATGTCGGAAGACGGGACGCCAATTTAATGTCCAACGAAGGGACAGCACACACATTGATGATTCACCCAGTCCGTGAAACACCGGGATGATAGTTTATAGCTGGGTCGGGATTTGAAACCAGGCTCGACAGCTTAGAGGAGAGTGTGGGTACCTCGAGGTCATCCTGTCTGCCAAGGTCGTATCTTAAAGCACTGTGAATAAATAAACGGTCATTGTATGTTGTATGTATTACTATACGTCAAAAATGTATAATAAAAGTAGAATCCTAATCCAAAGAAATTGCGACCGAAGTCCCTGGACAATGTAAAATAAAAAAACATTCAATAATTACCTTTAAAAGAGTAAAAAATGCATTTTTAAACCATTTTACATCACAATTCCACGGAGCCTATTATTCAAAATACCTTTTTCCTAATTTCGTTCCGATTTCACTCGAGATTTCGACAGAATTATTTAAGCCATGAGTTCTGATCATGAAATATGGAATCAGATTTCGAATATCAGCTTCAAATAAGCCTATACGATACATTATTCAATCTTGCCAGGAGCCAATCACATTGCACCAAGCCTCACACACAGCCAATCAGCGTAACCGTGAATGCACAAATGGACAGTTATCTCTATTATATATATATATCTGCGGATCCGCAAACGGGTCAGACCCATCGGCCGATGGGACCGATCCACAGATGGGTTCCAACATATATATATATATATATATATATAATGTAATCTCAATATAACAGTGTTTGAGCATAAAAGTTGAAAAGGGGAATTGCAAAAGAAATTGCAAAAGGCAGCATCTACAATCCACAAAGTAAAACGTTAATTTTATTACAGAAGGCAACAGATATTGTTTGGGAAAAATGGTACAGGATAGACAGGACAATTTAGTAGTTGTGTTGTCAAATATCCGAGGCATTATTCACCACCTATTTAGTGAACTCAGCATCAGTGCAAGTGCATTTGGATGTTGAAAAGTAAATGTGATGTTCTGTAATTAAATTTTCCTTACGCCGGAAATACAAAAAAAAGAAGTCATCAAATTGATGCAATATCGATGCAATTTGTTTTGGTGTTGCATGCCCACTTGCTATTCGCCATACTTGTTTTATGACAGTTTAAATCAAATGAATGTTTTTGCAATCAAAGCAATGTATCAAGCCCTGCATTGATTTTTTGCACAAAACTGGCTATCCGTTTGCTCATAGGCACTTGGTGCAATCGGGCCATGTTTCAAAACTGGGGGAAATGGAGCATTGTTGTGACTGGTCACGTCCAAGGTGAGTATAGAATGCAAATCGTGCAAAAAATTCGCAGTAGCAACACCAACTGGGCATGCTATCCAAACACAAAGGCTAAAGATGTTTCTGCCACAGAGCAATGCTCTTCTGGGGCGATGCGAGACAAGTGTACCAGCTGGACCTAATGTGACCACCCAGAGAGCAGAACTGCACGCATTTGCAAAGAGCGATGGGACATTGACAGAGCAACTTAGAGCCAATGCACCAGCAAGAAAAGCAGACTCCAGCATGGCTTCTGAATTCAGCAGGAAAAGGTTGGCACATTATCAAGCTTACCATAGACGCTCAAGACTCGCCGGGTGAGGACATTGATCGCCGCGTGAGGACCTCACCGCCGGGTGAGGACTTTATCCAGTGATCAGTGCCTCTCAGATGTGCTCTGACAGTTTGAGAAACTCTTGGGAACTTTAGCCAGTGGTGGAGACTAAACCTCTGCAAATTATGTTGAATACATTAACATTAAATGGTTGACCTCAAGTATCTCGTTTGGTAGACTGCAGTGACCTGTGAGGAATACCTGTGAGGAATAACTATGCTGTGAGATTTAGCTTACTTTTGCCAAGGCATAGATGTTAACAGGCAGACACAAATGTGGCCTATATGAAGTTTGCAGCCCTCAAATGATATCGGCTGCAAAAAAAAAAAAACACCCCATCCCTTTCTATGAAATAAAAACATTTGGTTGATAATATAATATTGTTGTGGGAATGTTGATAGAGGGTAACGGGTGAAAAACAAACTAGTTATGTCATTAATAAATGTTTAGCATAAGTGTGTGATTTATGTGTGAAAATGATAGGGCATGTGTTGAAGTATGTTCAGGAGCTGATAAACACGTCGGGGTCACCAGTGTAGTGCGGTGCTACGCGCACAACTTGTTTGCCAAAAAGGTAAGCCACAACGCATAGGATCAAAACCAAAAGAGTCTTTATTGTAAAGCTCAAACTGTAGCACTGACTCGCTCGGGGCTGCGAGCCCCGTGTATATCCCGAGGCCACGCCTACCCCTCGGGCGTGGCCGACACCCCATTGGTGCGCGGAATGATGTCACCGCACCAGCGAGCCATCGTGTCCGCCACAACCGCTCCCCACCGTAATGTGTCTAAAAAGCTTCCTACCATTCTCCCCTCCGTAATCCTCGAAATCGTTACCTTTGTAATCTGTCTATGTGTCTTTTATAAACGATTTTTCACCCTTCAAAATCCCAGCAAATTCTCCTGGAGGAAGGCAAAAGAAAGATCTTGCGACCGTCCGCTATGGTAAGAGCTGCACCCATGCAGGCAACCACCCGGACCCGCTTAAAACTGCCCGTAACCACGGACATGGTGAGAAACTATGAGAGGCCGGATTGGGAATCGATGAGCTCACGGTTGTGAGGTTATAAACAGCAGCGGTGCAGGCAGGGACAAAATGGACCATCCGATCACACAGAGTGGTCAAGCTGTTCGGCTGTGCAGATTGAACAGTTGATTTGAGTCCTGTGGAGACCAGCGAGTTGGATGTGGCAGAACCCAGGAGAGAACCAACAAAACTTTACAAGCATGTGCCAGAACTACGGAGCCAGGACACGGCATCACCACACATCTCTCTCTCTCTCTCTCTCTCTCTCTCTCTCTCTCTCCCAATGCCAACCCATGAAACAACAAGCATCACATGGAAACTAGATTTTTCCCTGCATTGTGACCTATTCCTGTCTTTGATTATTTGTGGTGTGACTGACCAAGGTACAGTGCCTTCAAAACGTATTCACAATTGACGTTTTTCACATTTTGTTTTTACAGCTTGAATTTAAAATGGATGAAATTGAGATTTTTTTTGTCACTGATCTACATATACACAAAGAATTAAGTTAAGCACCCCTACACAACGAATTAAGGTAAGCACCCCCTAATATATATTCTTTGTGTATATGTATACATTGGCATATATTCTAAGGTATGTGAGATCAAATAATGATTGGTATGACATTAGCAATTATCCATTGATGAAATTGAGTGATCAAAGTGAAAAAAAGTGATTGGTTGAGTCAGTGATCCGATCACGTGGGTCCTACACACGTTATTGACGCAAAGATCGCTAGAGGTCTTCTCAGAACAATGACTGTACGTTAGAAAACATAAACGTCATCCACACTGTCCGTGTTGGACCTATAGCTCCATACTTAAATTGAGGTGATAATATGCCTAAAATTCCCAAAAAATTTCACCTTAAATTATTCAGAATAAAATATTGAAAACGGCATGATTGTTATGTTTTTATGTGACCATAATATCACTTCTCCAGAAAATATAGCAATATCATGGGTATATTACACTGTTTTGACGACAACAAACTTGTAATGTGCGAGGTTGTAAAAAAACGGGGGGGGGTGCTTAACTTAATTCTTTGTGTATATAATACCCCATAATGTCAAAGTGTGGAAAATTTATAATTATATTACAAAATATAACAAAAACAGGGGCAATACCCCTGTCGCTCACCTGGTAGAATAAACAGTATACTGCACCGACTAAGGGTATTTTAAACCAATTTCAATGGTTGCTAGAGGACAGGGCAGCATGTAGAATCATACGAACATAATCATAAGACTTAAACAAACAAAGAAAAAAATACCTATTTTGGGGGGCAACACCCCCTCCCCAAACCCCATATACCTCCTAAGACCTCAATTTTTCTAATGCCTTGAACAAGCATTGGTACATCATGGGTGATTAAGGTTGTGGTGAAGTTTTATCGGAATGTTATGTGTAGTTTCAGAGGGAAAAGGCAATTCCTATTTTGGGGGGTCAAACCTGGATCCACTTTGACCCCGGTAAACCCCCTTAGACCCCGACTTTTATAATGCCGTGAACAAAATTTAGTCACAACACAACAAATATAATTTGTGCCAAATTTGGTCGCAATCCCACATCAGCGGTTTCCGAGAAGAAGTTTTAAGTGTTTGCGGACTGACGGACTGATGGACAACGCGGATTCGCATAAGCTCCCCTGAAATTCGTTCCAGGTGAGCTAATAATTAAAAATGAAATACAGAAATATGTAATTTGCATAAGCATTCAACCTTGAGTCAATACATTGTAGAAGCACCTTTGGCAGCGATTACAGCTTCGAGTCTTCCTGGGTATGTCTGTATCAGCTTTCACATCTGGATTTGGGGAGTTTCTCCCATTCTTCCTTGCAGGTTTGATCAAGCTTTTTCAATTTGGAATGGGAGCATCAGTGAACAGCAATCTTCAAGTCTTTCCCAAGATTCTCAATAGGATTCAAGTCTGGGCTTTGGCTGGGCCACCCAAGGACAAGGACTTGTCCTGGAGCCATTCCATATGGGTGATTTGGCTGTTTGCTTGGGGTCGTTGTCCTGTTGGAACGTAAATCTTCTCTGCAGTCAAAGGTCTTTTGCACTCTGAAGTAGGTTCTCCTCAAGGATTTGGAACCATTCATTGTCCTCCCTATCCTAACAAGTCTCCCATTCCCAGCCACTGAAAAGCATCCCATATCATGATGCTGCCATCACCATGCTTCATGGTAGGGATGCTGTGAGATGTGTGATGAGCTGTGCTCCGTTTCCACCAGACATAGCACTTTGCATTCAGGCTAAAGAGTTAAATTTTTGTCTCCTCAGACCACATAATCCTTTGCCTCATGCTCTCAGAGTCTTTTGCATGCCTTATTGCAAACAACAGGTGTGCTGTCATGTGCTCTTTTCTGAAGAATGACTTATTTCTGACCACTCTCCCATAAACCCTAGATTTGTGAATTGCTGTAGAAACTGTTGTCCTTCCAGCAGGTTCTCCCATCTCAGCCAAGAAATTCTGTAGTTCTGTCTACAGAGTGGTAATTGGGTTCATGGTCACCTACCTGGCCAAGGTCCTTCTTGCTCGGTTGATTAGTTTGGTTGCAGTGTGAGCTCTAAGAAGAGTCTGGGTAGTTCCATTTACTTTCCATTTCCTAATGATGGAGCTCACTGTGCTCTTGGGAACTTTCAACACTCTAGAAATTGTTTCGTACCTTTCCCCAGATATATGTCTCCTCACAATTCTATCTAAGAGTTCTATGGGCAGTTCCTTGGACTTCATGGTGGAGTTTCTGCTCTGACATGAACTATCAACTGTGGGACCTTATATAGAATGATGTGTTTCTTTCTAAATCAGGTCCATTCAATTGAATTGGCCACAGGTTGATTCCAATCAAGTTGTAGAAATATCTCAAGGATGATCAAAGGAAATTGGATTCACCTGAGCTCAATTTGGAGTGTCATAGCAAAGGGGTTGAATACTTATTGACTCAAGACATTTCAGCTTTTCATTGGCAATTATTTTGTAAAAAATTCCACTTGAAGATATTGGAGTATTATGTGTACATCAGTGACCAAAAAAAACTCAATATAAACCATTATATATTCAGGCTGTTACACCACCAAATGTGAAAAAGTGAAGGTGTATGAATACTTTCTGAAGCCGCTGTTTATTGCGTAAGCCTTCGCAGTTCAGGGGAGCGAAGGGATTTATTGTATAAAGAATTATTGTCATTCGTGTGTGCATTTTTTGTTCTCCCTGTGTCCCTCTTTCCTTTTGCATTATTAATAAGCCTGTTTCTCACCACTGGCATGTTGGCCCAGTGTACAGTTCGGAATTGTGAAATAATAACTGCGGCGGGAGTCAAACTCCCAGCCTTTAGAAAATTTTGCACCAAACCTCATTAGGATGGTTTTAAAACTGCAGGAGTTCATTCTGGGCACCTTGCTCAGCACCCATCCTTCCAGACAGACAAACTGGTTACAAGCGACAGATCTACTTCGAGTTTCTGTATGTCAGAAACCGAAGAACAGATCTGTTTTGTATTCCCGGCAGAGGATGTACTGTCTTTGAGGACCACCCTTCACTAAATTGGTGATCATCTGGGTGGAAGATTTGACCTCGTGTTGACCCACGATCCACCAGTTACAATATTCATATGCATCCAATGACTCAGTTACCAATGGGGGCTTACATCAGAGCCTTGATAGTATGTTGATGAGATGACTAAGGGGGGGTAAACAATCAAGACTTCTTTCTAAACAAGGGTGATCAACCACATTCTAATTACATTTGTCACATGCAATTTGTAAAGGGGGAACTCAGGTTCCTTGTTCCAAAGGGGGCATTGGGACATCCCCTCTAGCAGCCTTTATTGGCCAATGATATTAAGTGCTAATTATCTGCTAGAGCAGGCATCTCATAATGCACCCCATGCCCTAGTGCATCCCAGTTCCCCATCCTTCATGTTTGACAAACATAACGTTACCAATGCATTCCCAAAGCTGCACGCACCCCCACCAAACTCTATAGTTTCTCATGAAATCTTATCTTTTGAGAAATGCATGGAGAGTTTTAAAGGTTGAGTAATTTCACACCCAACATGTGCAGAACCATTTCCAACTCCTTTTAAGAGAAATAAAACCACATGGTTTTTTGGCCATTCCATTTTTAAACCAATCTCTTGCTACTCCAATGAATCTCGTAAACTTGCAGAAGCTGGAGACAGAGCAATCCTTTATCTAGTTCAGAGTCTCACCAGTGCATCCTCCTTTCGTGATGAATTCCCAGCTGGAACTATCTCTAAAAAAAACGTTTTTTTGTGACACATTTACTGTTATTGTTGAGCGGCCTGTTTGCATCGAGCGGAAGATTGCACACCGCAGATGGGAAAGTCAATGGCAATCACTGGAGAAGCCACAGAAACATTGCTAATATCTCAAAGCTCCGCGCTCATCATGGCACGGTCCTTGCTTTCTACTTTTTCAGGGTTGGATGGTTAAAGTTTTATAGTTCATCCATCCTTTATATAATGCTTGGCGTCAATGAATACATTAAACCATAATATACTTTACAACTCTATATTCTTCGGCCTACCGGGCTTAAAGAACCCACATATAACACCATTGATGCTGGGTGTTATGTCTGCTTTTTGGTCCGGGTTTAAACTGCAGGCGTATAAAATTAGTCTTACTTTCAAGAATTCCAAGAGGTCGAGTATGATGAACAGGAAAAACATAGCCGTGCCGAGCTGGAACAGTGAACGACAGCAGATGACAGAGCACATTAATCTTCGCCAGGTGCTACGCATGTGGCCATTGAATGACAGCTATGATGGTACTGATGGATTACCCACGCAGAACCAAAAAAAAAATCCAGCTCAGATGTAAATTAACTTTATTCATTTATGCCTGGAGACGGAATTGCTTCTGTATTCTAAAATGAAAAGGGGATTTGCCGAATGGATACCTGGCCACCATGAAGCAGATCAAACACCATTAATAAAGAAACAGTTAATTAGAACAGAAATTGATGCTTTCTCGTATTGATCTTGTTTTATATTTAAATATTTAAGTTTTATCATCCTCCATGGAGGATTGGCATTATACAGTAAAATGTATTTGAGGATGTATGTGTTTGGTTGCACTGAAGTCGATAAAGACAGGACAAAAAAGCTTGGAGCCGAAGCTAATGGCATAAGGGAATGGCAAAGCGCATATTTTGGGCAGACATTATGCCTGCAAAAGCAAGTTTTAAATTTTTTTTTACAGTTGGTAACCAATGTGCACAAAGTCAGGTGTAAGACTGAATGCATGCCATGAGCCAAAAAGCTCACTCAATATAGATTTATATGTACATTTCAATCAAAATACTACTGCCAGAAACATAAAAGCAATCCTACTCAGTGAGTAAATCAAGCACATAAGTTGTATAAATGGGATTTCCAATCAGTTTTAAAGCATTTTGAGTAGTCTGCATATTATGTCTGAACAAGATAAAAATGGAGATAAGAAAATAGACTTTATGAAATCAGTAGCACAATCCTACAGCTTAAATTGTTCCATGGAATAAGCTATTTCCTCTCTGTGTCATAAATTCTACTTTGGATAGAAATACTATCCTGTATAATTTGTATATATGTGCATATACTGTCTGTGTTTGTATATCTATATATATAAAGTAGAGTTGGCCTGTATGATCTGTCTATGTATGATCTCGAAGATCTCGAGAACCCGTGGACGGATTTGCGAGCGGAAAGTACTGTTCGACTCGGGATGGTCCCAGGAATGTCACGGAGACATAAACAAAATTTAAAAAATTTCGGCTTTTAAAATTAGTGTGTTACGCGTAATTAGCGCTAGCAGAAGAGGGAGGGATTCGAAGGGAGGGAGCGCAGCGCTTCTAGCGCTTCTGACTACAGCACACCTTAAAATTAAAAAAACTTCGGGTTTTAAAATTAGTGTGTTACGCGTAATTAGCGCTAGCAGAAGAGGGAGGGAATCTAAGGGAGGGAGCGCAGTGCTCCCTCCAGCGCTTCTGTTAGCGTAATTAGCGTATTTCGGAACGTTAATTTTTCAACTTCATTATTCGGAATCAGTACGTCCCAGAGAACCTTCGTAACGTTAATTTTTCAACTTCATCCGATTGACATGGGACCAACGGCATGTGACAAAGAGTGAAACATACAGGCTACATTTATTTGACGACAATGAGTTCCGACTTCCGACCTCGGTGGGATGACAGGCTGAGTCAACCCCCCTGGTGTGAAGGGGGAGGAGGAGGGGAGGGGGAAGAGAAGGGGAGGGGAACGAGGGGGAAGGGGATGGGAGGGGGGGAGGGGGAGGGGGAAGGGGGAGGGGGGAGGGGGAAGGGGAGGGGGAGGGGAGGGGGGAGGGGAACGGGGGGGGAGGGGGAGGGGGAGGGGCCCTTCTTCCCCTGGGCACCCCCGCACCCCTTCCCTCCCCCCTTCCCCTCCCCCCCCTCCCCCCCCTTCCCCCCTCCCCCCCCCCCATTCCCCTCCCCTCCTCTTCCCCCTCCCCTCCTCCTCCCCCGCTTCCCCCTCCCCCCTCCCCCCCGTTCCCCCTCCCCTCCTCTTCCCCCTCCCCTCCTCCTCCCACTCCCGTGCAAAGCCGGGTACCTCTGCTAGTATATATATATATATATACACACAGGGTGTTTCAAAAAGATTGATAAAACTTTGAATTCCTGACAATCCTATGTTTTTTGACCTCTACCGTTTTCCTTTTCAGGGTTTCGTGTTGGTATCATGGTATTTGTTCCCTGGGATTTCTAGCTCCGTAGCTCAACTAACCCATTGATAGTGGAGCAGAAGACAAAAGTGGTGGGTCTGTGGTATGAGACTAAATCATACATTTTCTGGGGGGGCAGAACCACCTGAGGAGATAACTGAGAGGTCACATGAAGGGGCCTAGGGTCACATGATTAGGGTCGCCGAGCCTAGGGTCACCTCACTGAAAGGGCCTCGGATCACATGCTTCTGTGCCATCAATGTCAGATGGGGAATGCTCGGGCCGTACTGGTTTGAGAATGACAACAGCAGGATGGTGACGATCAACAGTGAGCACTACCGGGCCATGCACCAGAAGTTCCATAATTATCTAGCCCAAAAGGTCACCCCAAACCAGCTCAGCATGACCTGGTTCATGCAGGATGGTGCACCCCCGCATACAGCTGGTGACACCATCACTTTCCTGCAGCAGCTTTTCAGAAACTGCCTCGTTGCCCTGGGTACCGCTCATGACTGGACACCCCAAAGCCCAGACTTGAACCCTCTGGACTACTGGTTCTGGGGGGCTTCCAAGGTCTCTGTCTACGTCAACCGCCTTGCCACACTGGATGATCTGAAGCAGGAGATGTCAGACACCCTCTAGGCAATGCCACATGAGACCTTCAGGAAAGTTGGACAGAATTTTTGAGTCAGGATCAGTGCCTGTCTGAACCTTGGAGGGGCACACATCGAGGAGGTCAATTACAAGGATTTTGTGTAAATGCCAAGTTCAGACCTTGGGCTCTCACTAACTCGAGCAGTAACTTACTGCAATAGCAATCAGTGATAGGAAATACCATGTCATAAGCTTTCAAGAAAGGTTTGGTTCACGTTCCTGAGGTTTCTGTTTCTTTTTAAATAAACGTTTAAAGTTGTATCACTCATTATGAAATACCCTGTATATACAGTCACGTGAAAAAGTAAGTACACCCCATGCAAAGTATTGACTTTTTCAACATATTTCAACATACAGTTATTTGATCTTCATTTCAACAATATCGATAGATAAAGGTGATATAATATAACAAATATCATGAAACATTTACATTTTGTAGTTCATTGTATAATTTAAATAAACATAAATGCAAATTTCGCATGTGGAAAAAGTAAGTACACCCCTACATTTATCACTACTTCAAACACCTAAAATTAGAATCAGGTGCACCAGCTCAGGTGCAAATGATTAGAACATCGTTAGAGAGGATCTTGGAGGAACCTGTCTTATTTAAACCTCACACATTTAGTTTGGTTTGCTCTTTGTTGTTGAAGTGTGCGGCGTCTCCATGCCTCGATCAAAAGAGCTCTCTGAGGCCTTCAGAAAGAAGGTTATAGATGCCTACGAGTCTGCGAAGGGATTTAAAAAGATCTCCAAACAATTTGAAATCAATCATTCGACAGTCCGGAAGATCATCTACAAGTGGAGAAGATTCCAAACAACTGCCAACTTGTTCAGGCCAGGCCGCCCCAGCAAGTTCAGCCCGAGAGCAGACCGCAAGATGCTGAAAGAGGTCTCCAAGAACCCCAGAATGTCACCACGGGACCTACAGGTAGCTCTTGCCACTGTTGATGTCAAAAGTGCACGAGTCTACCATTAGAAAGAGGCTGCACAAATTTTATCGACATGGGAGGTGTGCCAGGAGGAAACCTTTGCTGTCCAGAAAGAACATCAGGGCAAGACTAAAGTTTGCCAATGAACACCTAGGCAAAGACCAGCACTTCTGGAACAATGTGCTCTGGACAGATGAGTCAAAGGTAGAGCTCTTTGGCCACAGTACCAGAAGACATGTTTGGCGAAAGCCAAAGACAGCATTTGACCACAAGAACCTGATACCAACTGTAAAGCATGGTGGTGGAAATATTATGGTTTGGGGCAGCTTGGCTGCATCAGGGCCTGGGCAGCTCACCATCATAGAATCCACTATGAATTCTTCATTGTACCAGAGGGTGCTTGAGGATAATGTGAGGCCATCTGTCGGAAAGTTGAAGCTCAACCGAAGGTGGACATTGCAACATGACAATGTCCCTAAACATACCAGTAAATCCACCAAGGAATGGCTGAAAAGAAAGAAATGGAGGGTTCTGGAATGGCCAAGTCAAAGACTGGATCTAAATCCCATCGAGATGTTGTGGGGGGATTTGAAACGTGCTGTGCATGCAAGAAACCCCTCAAACATCGCACAGCTGAAATAATTCTGCATGGAGGAGTGGGAAAATATTTCTCCCAGTCGATGTCAGAGACTGGTAGACAGTTATAAGAAACGCCTACTTGAGGTTGTTTCTGCCAAAGGGGGCAATACCACCTATTAGAGCCAAGGGTGTACTTAGTTTTTCTACATGTGAAATTTGCATTTATGTTTATTTAAATTATACAATGGACAACAAAATGTAAATGTTTCATGATATTTGTTATATTATATCACCTTTATCTATCAATATTGTTGAAATGAAGATCAAATAACTCTATGTTGAAATATGTTGAAAAAGTAAAAACTTTACATGGGGTGTACTTACTTTTTCACGTGACTGTATATTAGCCAGCAGTATAGCCTAAAGTACTGATTCTCAATTTGTGGAGAAATTCCATCTCGAACCAAAAATTCAAGACTTTTTCACCTTTTCTTTTGTTACAGCCTGAATTAAAAATTGATTAAATTGAGATTTTTTGTAAACGATTTGTACAAAATGCCCCACAATGTCACAGTGTTTTTTTTTCAGAATATCTTTTTCACAAATTAAGTAAAAATGAAAAGCTGAAATGTCTTGAGTCAATAAATAATCAACTTCTGTTTTGTACTCCATATTGCGCTCAGGTGCATCCGATTTCCTTTGATAATCCTTGAGATGTGTCTATATCTTGATTGGAGTCCACCTGTGGCCAATTCATTTGATTGAACATCGTTAGAAAGAAACACACCTTTCTAGAGAAGGTCCCACAGTTGACAGTGAATGTCAGAACAAAAACTCCACCATGAAATCCATGGAACTGTCTGTAGTTCTCCGATATAGAATTGTGAGTAGGCATTGATCTAAGGAAGGACATAAAACAATTTATAGAGTGTTGAAATTTCCCAAGAGCACAGTGAGCTCCATCAGTCGGAAATTGAAAGAATATGGAACAACCCAGACTCTTCCCAGAGCTGACCGTGCGACCAAACTGAGCAACCAGACAAGAAAGACCTTGGTCAGGGAGGTGACCAGGAACCTAATGACCACTCTGACAGAACTACAGACTTCTTTGTCTGGGATGGGAGAACCTGCCAGAAGGACAACAGTCTCTGCCGCACTTTACAAATGTATAATTTATAGGAGAGTGGCCAGACGGAAATCACTCCTGAGAAAAAGGTGAATGACAGCACACCTGGAGTTTGTAAAAAGGCACAGGAAAGATACAGCATGAGGCAAAATATTCTGTGGTCTCATGAGACGAAAATTGATTCTACACACGTTTAACTCTTAAATGCCTTTTATATATTCAGCCTGACATGTCTATCAAACTACACAGTTGAACGGTAAATTTTAGACCTCAGCGGATACTGTAGCAGCTCTAATAAGCCTGTTTTTGCCATCCAACTGGTTGAATCAATGGACGTCGCTTAATTTTCTTACCTAATTTCATACATTCACTTCATTGAAGATGGACAAATGAGGACAGAATCCTTGTTTTGCAAAGCACTACAAACTCTGACTGAGGTCATTTACACCATCCTCAACGATTTTTTTTCCAAAGTTCGTGAAATTGACGTGCCTCACCTCATGTTCTCTACAATGGATGGAGCAGCAGTAATGATAATGAGAAAAAGTGGTTTGGTGATGAAAGTGAGAAAGGTCGCTCAAATTGTTTTGGAAACCACTGGTGTATTCATGGGTAGGTATCGTCTTCAGAGCGAATGCCAGAGGAACATCAAACCATTTTCGATAACATTGTGGCTCTAATTAACTTTGTGAAATCCAGTGCAACAAACTCTCATACTTTCACACAGTTATGCCAGAGATCACGATGAGGTCAACTTAGAAAGGCTGTTGTTGTATTTTAAAGCTGTTCGATGGCTGTATCGAGGAAATGCATTCCCTCCGTCTTTTGAATTACCCAGTTAACTTGACAAGTTTCTTGAAAACAAAAATCATCCCAAAGCAGAGAAATCCAGCAACAATGGCTTCCATAATAAACCGGCCTACCTTGTTGACATTTTCAAAGTTTTGAACGAGATCAACGATAATCTACAAGGTAAACGTCGATGTAATCGTCAAACTTTCATAATTATTTGCAAAACTGGACCTCTGGCGTGAACTAATTGAACGTGGACAGTTTGGATACCTTCCATATCTCAACAACTACTTGGAAGCCAAGCAATTAGAATGGCACTACATGGGAGTGTGAAACAGCACTCAGCCGAATGAGCATGATCAAATCCCATAAGAACATATAGATATCAAACCAGATGTTTGAGGTGCGCGAAGGACATGGGCAAATTAAGTTTAGCTTAGCCAAATAAAGCGTGTATTTTTTGCTGTAAATTTCCATTTTTAGGCCTCAATTTAGACTTTTCCTCCACTTCTAGGGGACAACGTCTCCTAGATCATCTTAAATGTCCACTAAATGGCCACCCCCAGATCCCCTTATATGTTGATGAAGAACCCACCACCTTACTGCAGAAAAAGCAGATACTCAGGTTTTTATGGCCCAAAGATAGATTGGGAATGGAGAGAGGAGGTAGCCATTACGAGCAAAGGGGGAGCGATGCAAAAACGTCTGAGAACCACTAGCCGAGAGGTATGCGCACTCACCTCTGAGTTGTCTCGCCTGGATTCCAATCTCAACCTGGCTATAAACTGTTATCCTGGTGTTTCGCAGGCAGGGAAAGTCATAAATCTGTGTGCCATCCCTTGAATGGACAATAAACTGGGCGTCCCATCTGCGACTATTAGTTGGTGGGCGTTAAAGGCTGTGTGGTGTCATTCCAGAAGAGTAGGCCAGCTACCACCATGTGTGTGTGTGTGTGTGTGTGTGTGTGTGTGTGTGTGTGTGTGTGTGTGTGTGTGTGTGTGTGTGTGTGTGTGTGTGCGTGTGTGTGTATGCGAAGTATAACAGGAGTTTGGCAATATCTCACATCTAGAAGTTGCCTTAATGTTTCAGCAGCTGCCCTAATGTTTCCTTTGAGAGACATGACATATGTCCTGTATCCAGAATACCAGGATCACCCGACTCGGTGGCAAATTAGAGCATCTGCTCTGAGTCTGGGATGTCGTTGCTTTGAAGCTGTTTCTTATTGAGTCATACCAAAGACTTAAACATGGTAAGGTATGCTCAGTATTTAGAGGATAGACTCTTAGGTTGGCATCCATGGGGAGGTGGACATTTCTTTTTAAGTTTCCCATTGAATGTGGCATGAAAAGCAATTTCGCAAATATAGTGCCGTTTGTACCCAGAATGCCCCGGGAGGTTATGTTACCTCCCATAAACCCAGCTGCTCTTTGTCTTAAGTCAAATCTGATGTTGGTCTCATGTATTTGTCTATGTGTGTGTGTGTGTGTGTGTGTGTGTGTGTGTGTGTGTGTGTGTGTGTGTGTGTGATTTTGTTGCAGCTTTTCCATGAGCCTTTAACTCTTTAAAAAAATGTTTTTTTAAATAAATAAATATGCAGCCCTTTGTCCTCAGATCCAATATTGTATCAGGGGATAAAAGCAGATTTACAACTCGGTGAGTCAAATGCACAGTGATACTATCGATCTATTTTGTCAGTCTTACATGCACATATACACACATAAATTAGCCCCTGATGGACTCGGTCCGAAACTGGGGCTTGTGGATTTGGTCTCGTGCGTCTGGTCATCCGCAACCATATATCGGAGATGTATGGACCGATTTTGTTCATACTTACCAAGAAGACAACACATGACGGTATACATATGCTCATCATTTTGTTTCACGATGCGATCAAAGATGGCCGACTGGTGGTCATTTTAGTTGTAGAACACAGGATGTTGAACAGGTCGTCAACCATTTCTCGGACATCCCGATGTTGCTCAAACTTGACAGACAGATAATGAATGATGGCTTACGTATGAACGTCATTTTATTTCGAGATCAGATCCATGATGGCCGCCTCGCGGCCATTTTGTTACTATCATGTGTCTCCAACAATTTCTCGGATATGCATGGTCTGATTTTGTTCACACTTAGCACAAGTACAGTACATGATGGTATACACGGGCACCTCACTTTATTTTGCGATCTTATGAAAAAAATGGCCGACAGGTAGACTGGTGGTCATTGTAGTTGTAAAAAACCTGATAGTGAACACGTCCTCAACCATTTCTCGGACATGCATTTAGCGATCGTGTTCAATCTTGGCACACAGTTAATGAATGATGGGTTACATATGCACGTCATTTTCTTTCGAGATCAAATACAAGATGGCCGACTGGCGGCCGTTTTGTTACTTAAACGTGTCCCCATCCATTTCTCAGACATACAAGGAACCAATTTTCTTCAAACTTGCCACAAAGACAAAACATGAGAGTATACATTTGCATAAGATTTTGTTTTGTTATCTGACCAAAGATGGCCAACTGACAGCCTTTAACTCTGTTCAGCAGAATTATTAAAACCATGGCGGGGCTATGACATTTTATGTCTTTTTCTTCTTGCGGATGATGAATGTCACAAAATAAATGTTAGCCATCAAACATCGAATAAGTTTATTGAACCTAATATTTAAAGTTGTTTTCATTATTTGTCTTTCATCTGTAGCAGATCAGCTTTCAGGAAACTGTTCGATTTTCTCTCGAAATCAATAAGGGATATTACTCAGTTAAACATAACATTCTCAGTGTCCTTTGGAAATTATTGTCTCCTGGTTGAGACAGTTGTTCATAAAAGACCAGCAAGGAGAAAGATATTGAAGT
Organism: Myxine glutinosa; assembly: GCF_964187855.1. Taxonomy (NCBI): domain Eukaryota; kingdom Metazoa; phylum Chordata; class Myxini; order Myxiniformes; family Myxinidae; genus Myxine; species Myxine glutinosa. The sequence goes on from NC_136263.1 coordinate 140,045,958, forward strand.
TTTCACAGAAAGAGGTTATAATTGGGATAAGGTGGGAACTAACACTGCTTTGGCATACTGTGTCGATAAAAACCTGAATCTCCTGGATCATTACTAACAGAGGAAGTAGTGCAGTCATGGCATGCTTGGTTTGTATGATTCAAGTCTAAACCTTGTAGATAAAGATAAAGCAATACCAGAAATTAAAGTTTCCTTGCAGTGTCAAAACAATGGACCCTTTTATTTAGTCTTCTCTGTAACCCTTTAACTTCAAAACCCATTCATCTGTTGGAGACCAGGTTGAAAAATCCCATAGAAAACCAATAGGACAAATCCCATAAGATATTGAAACCAGTAGGATCTGCAGGTTTCAATAAGGAAAGTGAAATACTGGACCAGTAAAAATAATACCAATAAAAACAGTAGGTCAATGGGGCCATTAGGAGACCAATAAAATACCAATTTATAAATGAACAAGATTGTAAATAAAATCAATCGACATATGTGGGGAAATTACAAATCAAGACCAGGAATCAAACCCAACTCCTCTGGTGAACCACACCAGTGCTCTGCCATCTGACATGTAAGGGACAAATCTGATAGGTGTGACAATTTGAAATGTATTGTATCAGGAAAGTATTGCATGAAAAGTATTGTATAAACAAACAAAAATCATCAAGCAAAGACATCACATTGCTAATTATTATTCCACAGAGCAAAACTAAATATCTCCTTACCTTCGTGTAAATACACATATTATGTATTAAAAAATGGGACAGACCAACCAAACAACCCTCCGCATGTTTGAACCACACATAGCCCTTTCCACCCGTCTCCTTAATTATATCTCCTCTCGATACCCGCATCCCATGTATTCCCTCTCTCCCATTTAAAAATAAAAAAATCATTCCCCTCTAAATTCCATTCACCTTTATGTTATGTCAGTAGCAACGAAGAAGGCAATCATCTTAATTCATCCCTTATAATTTACAAAGATTGGAGGCAGTTCCTTGGAATATTTGAGTACTGCCCAAAAACCTACTACTGCAAACATTGATCAAAATAAACATGCCAAATTGGGCCTATAACACAATCAGACAATCCATGATCTACTTGGTACAATGAACTTACGAGAGGGATCTGCGTTTTATATGAATCAACTGTTGTGTGAGGCCCTCAAATTACAGAAAAGAGGATTTCAATTGTAGAGTGGTTGTAACGAATGGGTTAAACATCCTAGCGAATCTGTTTGGGTTGAAACTCGACGTTTACATGTGCACTCGATCAAGGAACGTGGCATTGATTAATCTAACAAGTAGAAAATTCCATCGTGCCCATAAACGTCACAACCAACACATGCAGGTTCTGGCACCCAGTCCCTCCGCTGACAGAATTAAAAGCCAACATGGCGGTGACTGGGCAACCCCATCGACATGCTGCAGAAATGGCCTGCTTTTGTAAGACCATTGAAGTGATTGATTCTTTCCGTGCAAGCCTTCCGATATAGCAAGGAATAGACAAAGATGTTGGCTTTGTATTGATGATCAAATGAGGTTTGTGACAGTGATATGCGATCATAATACCATGCCACTCAGCCCTTACTGTACGAAATTGCATCCATAAGCTGGAAATGAAAAAACAGGAGACTGGGAAACACCGGTTACACAAAAGCATTGTTTTTCAACAACAATAGCCTGATATGCAAATTATATTTACATACAATGGACACAGATTTCCCGGTTACACAAAAGCATTGTTTTTCAACAACAATAGCCTGATATGCAAATTATACTTTCATACAACGGACACAGATTTCCCGGTTACACAAAAGCATTGTTTTTCAACAACAATAGCCTGATATGCAAATTATATTTACATACAATGGACACAGATTTCCCAGTTACACAAAAGCATTGTTTTTCAACAACAATAGCCTGATATGCAAATTATATTTACATACAACGGACACAGATTTCCCAGTTACACAAAAGCATTGTTTTTCAACAACAATAGCCTGATATGCAAATTATATTTACATACAATGGACACAGATTTCCCAGTTACACAAAAGCATTGTTTTTCAACAACAATAGCCTGATATGCAAATTATATTTACATACAATGGACACAGATTTCCCGGTTACACAAAAGCATTGTTTTTCAACAACAATAGCCTGATATGCAAATTATATTTACATACAATGGACACAGATTTCCCAGTTACACAAAAGCATTGTTTTTCAACAACAATAGCCTGACATGCAAATTATACTTACATACAACGGACACAGATTTCCCGGTTACACAAAAGCATTGTTTTTCAACAACAATAGCCTGATATGCAAATTATATTTACATACAATGGACACAGATTTCCCAGTTACACAAAAGCATTGTTTTTCAACAACAATAGCCTGATATGCAAATTATACTTACATACAACGGACACAGATTTCCCGGTTACACAAAAGCATTGTTTTTCAACAACAATAGCCTGATATGCAAATTATATTTACATACAATGGACACAGATTTCCCAGTTACACAAAAGCATTGTTTTTCAACAACAATAGCCTGATATGCAAATTATATTTACATACAACGGACACAGATTTCCCGGTTACACAAAAGCATTGTTTTTCAACAACAATAGCCTGATATGCAAATTATATTTACATACAATGGACACAGATTTCCCGGTTACACAAAAGCATTGTTTTTCAACAACAATAGCCTGATATGCAAATTATACTTACTTACAACGGACACAGATTTCCCGGTTACACAAAAGCATTGTTTTTCAACAACAATAGCCTGATATGCAAATTATATTTACATACAATGGACACAGATTTCCCGGTTACACAAAAGCATTGTTTTTCAACAACAATAGCCTGATATGCAAATTATACTTACATACAACGGACACAGATTTTCCGGTTACACAAAAGCATTGTTTTTCAACAACAATAGCCTGATATACAAATTATATTTACATACAATGGACACAGATTTCCCGGTTACACAAAAGCATTGTTTTTCAACAACAATAGCCTGATATGCAAATTATACTTACATACAACGGACACAGATTTCCCGGTTACACAAAAGCATTGTTTTTCAGCAACAATAGCCTGATATGCAAATTATATTTACATACAATGGACACAGATTTCCCGGTTACACAAAAGCATTGTTTTTCAACAACAATAGCCTGATATGCAAATTATATTTACATACAACGGACACAGATTTCCCGGTTACACAAAAGCATTGTTTTTCAACAACAATAGCCTGATATGCAAATTATATTTACATACAATGGACACAGATTTCCCAGTTACACAAAAGCATTGTTTTTCAACAACAACCGCCTGATATGCAAATTATATTTACATACAATGGACACAGATTTCCCAGTTACACAAAAGCATTGTTTTTCAACAACAATAGCCTGATATGCAAATTATATTTACATACAATGGACACAGATTTCCCGGTTACACAAAAGCATTGTTTTTCAACAACAATAGCCTGACATGCAAATTACATTTACATACAATGGACACAGATTTCCCGGTTACACAAAAGCATTGTTTTTCAACAACAATAGCCTGATATGCAAATTACATTTACATACAATGGACACAGATTTCCCGGTTACACAAAAGCATTGTTTTTCAACAACAATAGCCTGATATGCAAATTATATTTACATACAATGGACACAGATTTCCCGGTTACACAAAAGCATTGTTTTTCAACAACAATAGCCTGATATGCAAATTATATTTACATACAATGGACACATCTTTCAATCCTATTTCTGTACTTAATTTCTGCTCGATTGATCCCAGTAGGCAAGTTTTCGCAGTGCTCCTCCCTTCATGGCACTCCATTCCATCTGATGTGTTCTATCTACCTTCTGCCATGACAGCCGAGTGTCGCGAGGCAGCGATGCAAACACAAAGCCGCCTCGTCCTATACACAGACGTTCCGGCGGCGGTCTTCAGCATCGAGAGAAACTAAGTGAGTTGTACCGAGACCGATGGTGCGGTATTGATGCCTTCAATAATTCAACGGAACAGATTCTGTGATTGGCTGTCTGGCCTTGGAATTAATGGCAGTTAGTGACAAAACCGAAAATAACATCAAGGAAAGAGAATGTCTGAGAATGTTTGCTTTGTACTTAGGAATGCAATTACGATGCTCTTACTTTGTTTCTCGGAACAATTCAGCACTTGGTGAAAACCCTTCAGCTGGGATGATGTTATGTTGTTCAGCTGATGCTAGATCTGACATAAGCCCTGGAAAAGCTGCTTTGCTAAACCCCGAGGAAACAAATTACATTTTTACGCTGTTTTCATCTTGCTTTTTTTGTGTAATCCAATGAAAAAAAAATCTTTCCTCGGATTGCTGTATAATTCCAATTTTTACAATTCCAATTCGAACTAAAAAGTATTTCCTAAACTCACACAGCTGATACAATAATACCGATAACTCAAAAAATTCCATCATATTTTTCAACTCTTAATTTCCATGAGTTGTCACCTATTTCTTTTGTTGTTGTTCATAAATATCGGTATGTTGTTGTGGTGGTGGTGGTGGTGGTTATTGCTATTATTGCCAGTTCTGCTGCTTTGGTGGTTGCTTTGTTCTGAGCATATTTGGAACCTCCTTTTATCTGGATGAACATAAAAAGTAAAGACCATTTTTACTCCTCTTTACCAATCACTGCTCGCTCCGAGCGTATTCAAAGCAAAATGGAACTTGCAGACTGTCCCGCACGAGCTACTTCTCCCGAATGGAGTCCATCCTTTTGTGGTAACGTTGCCCCGTGGCAGTTTAATGACAGATGCTCTAACAGGGGCTGTCTCTTGTAAAACATCAGTGGCAAGACTAAAAACAGGAACATTAATGCTCAGAATGCAGCACATAGATGGAGAAATGGTAATATGTTTGAATAATTTGTTTTTTGTTGTTAGTCCAGCACCGCTCTGGGAGGCATCAGTGTGCTCACGACTCCTCATGAACGCTTCAGAGACTAAAAATAAAGCTACTGTATTGTAGCTGCTAAAGCAGCCGTCAACCATGGCAAGAATTGAGAATTTGTCCAGAATACCAGCACACAGTGGCATACTCTTTTTGAGATGTACCGTGGAGTCTTGGCACCAGCAAATGGGAGAGCCAGCTTAAAGGCCTCTATGAAGGGCAGCACCCTCATTGATGTGAACCCATGGCAGCAAAGGACCACCATGGTGACGGCTTATTGGTGGGTTAGAAATAAAATCCAGAGTAGACAGTTCAAAAGAGAACGCGCTACCTCTGGGCTATCCGGTCAGCACTGTTATGAATATTTAACTAACCAGAATTAAAATAAAACGACGTCCTCTGTTCCATCAATAATCAATAACTATCAACTAGTATTGAAAAGTTATTGCATAAACTTACTTTCATGGTGGGCACTTGGGATGACACAGAAATTAATACAATTACAGGGGTTGGAGGCTCAATTTTATTGGATTTCATTTTCCAAAATAAACAGTGGGTCTAGCTCTAGGGAGCCTTAATGCGTTGACCCTGCTATGGCAAACGGGTTGGGCCCATCCCTTACACATTTCCATCAGCAAGTAATCTTACCTCAGCAGGGTTACGGAAGGCAGATTCATCTGACTTACAATTTGTCCAAATGTTCCTTGGCCAGGGAATGTCAGCCCCTTGCTATGGATACTCCTATGGATGACAACTGTACTGATCTACACAAACATCGACCTATGAATCAGCCACAGAGAATGGATATGAATTGAAAACCTAACTTTTGTAAGCAAATAAGATGTACGACATGGAATGTTCTCACCCTCGGTCAAGATGGCGCAATTCCTCTTCTTTCCCGAGAACTCTCTTGCTAGAAGATTGATCTCGCCAGTCTTCAGGAGAAACATCTCCTAGATTCGGGTGAGACACCGAGCGAGGGGTATTATGACCTCTGGTCCGGTAGAACTAATGGTGTGCACCAGGCGGAAGTAGCCCTAGCCCCAGACCAGCCAACAAAGAAGGCTCTCACCCGATGGAATCCCATGTCATTCCACTTGATCAGCAAGATGCCAACATCGTCATGGACACATCTGTCTTGGTTTGCTAAGCACCCACTGTACTGATTGTAGTTGTACAAGGGGATTTTAATGCTGCTACTATTAGATCAGACCAGATAGCAGGAGAGGTATCATTGGCCTTGTTTGTTTAGGCACTGCAAATGGCACTCGCCTACGTGACTTGCGTGTGTTACATGATCTTCGTATCTGCAGCTCCTGCTTTCCAAAAAGACTGATCTACCAGTACACCTGGTTTCGCAATGACGGATTCACCGTCAAGTCGATTGGCCAGGTCCTCATCTAGTGCTGATGCTTCTCATGTACACAATCCTGCTTGTTTACAGAAGTGCTGAGATTGGTTCTTCTGACCATCGACTCCTGTTCTTCTCTCTCGTCCTTCTCAAAGCAAGACCTGAGGTACCCAGCAGTTGTCACATCAATGAAGCTGCTTTGTCAGATCCCTCCACTGGCCATAAATATCAAGTTGATATATCAAATAATTACATTCTGCTAACTCTCTCCAAGAACCAGGACAGACTTTAAAAATTGGATGTAAGTTCTACATCTGCCGATAGACACTTGGAAAATCCTGGTTTGCAAAAACACATGGGTCTATCTCAGCCGAGAGCTGAGCCGACAGGTGATCGCAGTGAAACAAAACCACTGACACTTGATGGAGATTGTGCACTTTAGCAAGATATCTCTGCTTATTGAATAAGGAGGCAGAAACCCTCAAAGGTGCAAGCATTGCTGATGACCTGCACACCATCTACAGAGAGCTCGTTTCTTGACAGATCTATACCAGAGATCAATTTAATGTGGTAAAGGACACAGTTGGATTAAAGCTGACAAATACTAAGGGCTGCTTGAATAGATGGTAACAGCACTTCTCTCGCGTCTTGAACGACCCACTTAGCGTACGGGACCTCACACTGACAGCCACTTCTGGTAATGCTGTGAGTGTTCCAGATAGCAACACCAGCCTTGTGACTCTCCATTGTGAGGAAAAATCTACCATCAAACGTTATAGAAGCAGTGGTCATCAGTGTATGCTTTTGTATCCCACTGATAGGCCAGGTCCGGTCCAGATCTTCTCCGAAATCGAATCAATTCGCCTTGTCACATGTGCACCATGTCCACCAGGATTCATCCAAATCCACCCATAACGTTTTGGAATATCGTGCTCACAGACAGACAGACAGGGGTAAAAACATAGCATCCGTCCACCTTTAGTCGCAAAGGTAATAATGAAGGCAAGGACAAGAGTATAGAAGGGTGATGGATCAATATGTGCGTCTTCTATTGGATTGGCATTAAGCCGACGTATCTGTCTGCCAGCAGTGGTCATTGGTGCATGTTAAATAATTCCCAGGGTCTCTCGTGAAGAGTAGGCTAGTTTTCACAACATCCTGACCAAATTACAAATTCCTGTTACCTTTAGTCGAATGTCATGACTGACCAGGCAGTCCATGAATGATTTGTGCCAAGAACGTTCCCTGGCTGACCCAACGGAAAGTTGGGAATAATTAGGACTGTTAAAGTAGTGGTGGTATTATTAGTAGTAGTAGTTGTAGCATGTAGTAGTAGTATACAGTAGTAGTAGTTGTAGTCGTATAACTTATAGTTGTAATATTTGACTCAAAACTCTTCCTTTCCATTTTCTTGTAAAATCTTCAAATTTACACACCTCCGAGATTTTTAATATCATGGAGCAGTCTTTAACCTACTCGATAAAATAAGCATTTGTGTGTGTATATGTGTGTGTATGAGTGTGTGCACGTATATGCATGTGTGTATATGTGTGTGTTATGTGTGTGTGTTCTTGTATATAATATGTGTAATATGTTACACACAATATGTGTGTACACAATATACTACTGTAGAACATGTCACACATAATATATGTGCATACAATACACAGCACAAAATGTCACGCACAATATGTTTGCAATAATACACAGCATATGATGTCACACAGAACATGTGCATAAACCATAATTGTGCTTGTGTATGTGCAAATCACGACCGATGTACGTGTGTGTGTGTATGTGTGTGTGTGTGTGTGTGTGTGTGTGTGTGTGTGTGTGTGTGTGTGTGTGTGTGCGTGCACGTGCGTGCATGTGCGTGTGCATGCATCACCACCACCGTTCCCAATCTCCACTCGCCAAGTCCCCAAGACCAAAAGGAGCCCTCCCTTGTCCCAAAGCATCCATCCCCACCCCAGCGAGGAACCACGACTGATGTCTCCTCATCCATGTTTCGTTTCCCCCTCCACCATCCCCGAAATGGACTCTGGGATATAGTCTCTTCCCTCTCCATCTCATCCATCCTGATCCCATCCACCTCAGTCTCATCCTTTGAAGCTGCCATATTTGGCACGGTACTGGAACTCTCGAAGCTTGGTTCCCAAATCTGCTTTGCACTTATAATCGCCTCTTTGAATGGCGTGGTACCAAGCACTTCAAGCGCACTTTCCTCGCTCTCACCTCGGTCTCCCACATCCTCAGTGGATGGAGTCCTGCAAGAGGAGGTCCACCAATGCTTGCGTCCTTCCACCCAAGTTTGTCAAATCTTAGGCCGTCCTCCTACTCGGGTCTGCCAAATCACAGGCCCACCTCCCACTCAGGTCCGCCAAATCTCAGGCCTCCCCCTCCCAACTGGGTCCACCAGATCTCAGGGCCCCCTCCCACACATGTCCGCACAATTATCATGCCCCCCTTTCACCCAGGTATGCCAGATCTCAGCCCCCCCCCTCCGACTCTGGTCCACTAAAATCTCAGTCCCTCCCATCCGGCAGCATGGGCCCAAACATATGTCGAACGGTGCTACCGTCGGTGGTCGAACAGTGTGTCGAACGGTGCGAAACGGTGCGACCGAACCTCCCAAACACATGTCGAACGGTGCAACAACCACCTCGAGTGCATCTCATCCCATCAAAGCTGCTGTTTTTAGGTCAGTTTTCACTGTCTTCGAAACTGAAACATTCGATAGACCTTGGTGCTTTCCGTCCCAGGCGAGGGGGAGACAGCACGACTGGCAAGCCATGCCACCTCCCTCGTCACCACCATCTTTGTGTGTGTGTGTGTGTGTGTGTGTGTGTGTGTGTGTGTGTGTGTGTGTGCGTGCGTGCATCTTAAAATCATGGAAACAAGCACGGCAGGGCCAATATTCACCAAATTTTGCATACGTGCCGAGTTCCCAGAGGGATCGGGTATTACCAATTCCTCTAAAAAAAATTCCCCTTTGATGTGATCTGTTGCTCAACAGTAAGGTGCACATCCTTTTTGTCTAACAGTCATGGTGCCAATCTCAGAGATCAGAACGTCGATTTCAGCCCTAAATCCTTCAATGATATTTTCCATCATGAAAATTTATCTGGCTATTGCCCATCTACAGTATATACCAATCTCTCCTGCAGCCGTTCATCTGAATTCTTTGTCCTTCATGTAATGTCCTTGCCTTGGGGTTGCCTTTATTATCCTGTAAGCAATTCTTTGGGTTGCTGCCACAATTGTTGATCTCATGAAGGCCCTGCATGGATCTTTGAAAAGAAAATAAAGGAATACATTTGACAAGCAGAACGTTTGTATATTCAGTATCAGAGCACACCAGCATGGATGCCCACAGGTGTTCGGTGATCTCAGTTGCTGTTTGTTTATCCAAGCCAGATCTATCCAAGCCCTGATCCGATTAGCGCTCCGACACTGCTGCAGTATATCTGATGCACTGATGTAGGAGAGAAGCTTATTGATCACCGATGTGATTGGAACAGGTGATGTCGCATCAAATCTTTCTGCCAACGTGTGCACACCTTCAACCGTGGAAGGGACTGCGGAATGGATAATATTGGATAACCTTCAACACCCGAAAGCACAGAATACACAGGGAAAAGGAAACTCGTGCTTCAAGATAAATGTGATATCTCGTCTAATAGAACAACAACACGAGTAGAAAAAGATAAACAACAACCTCCAAAATGTCCTAAAGGGGACAATTTCCCTAAGGTGACAGGGCGTCCCAGATAGCACAAATAATATGGGACGACTTATCACGTTTATATCGTCAAAGTGAATTCGCGGTTATAGTTTTTATACGGCGGATTTGAAGATTGTCGAAATCCCAGACCGGTGCTGCGTGGCAAGAAGAAAGCCTGGAAACAGCTCTTGGAATTCCGGCGCTGATGCGCGCTGCGCTCACTTTCAATGGGCGCGTGGATCCCAACATCGGAATCTTGCGGACAAGGAGATTCATTTGTGCGAGAAGGAACAAGACGGGACAGAAATCAAAACTTGGGCAATTTCGTTTAAGGTGCGGACACGCATGGCAGGACAAGTACATTGTGGGGCGTGGGTTGCTTGGGTGGGATTGATAACACTCCTATGTTGATAAAAGAGAGCTTGAGGATCATGATGACTATCGCAAGTTGTCGGATGGATTACGCAGACGTTCCAGATTGGAACGGTTGGACGTTTTGGAGATAAAAACTGAAGGACCTTCCGCGTTCTTGAGTGACGGTCAATCCCCTGGAACAGCGTTCATTTTCCGCGTCCATATCTCACTGGCGTGACCTGTGACCCATATTCCGACAACTTTTCCCAGACGCCCTAGGGGCTTACAGCACACACAACACATGCTATCGGCTCCAAGACCTTTCCTCCATAATCCTCGCTTTTTGCGTCATTTTATCTCCCTGTCTCTCTCTTTCCTTACCCAGCACTCAGTGCGACGCCTATAACTCACTTCTATGACATCATATTCCACAACGCTCGGGTGTCCTCTTTGTCTGCTATGTCTGCAACCCTCAATTTACCTTTAAGCTGTCCTGACTCATATCCCTGGTTCAAATTATACCCAAAATGGTCACCAGTTCACGTCCTTCAGGGCAAACACCCTCCGTTACAACCTCTACTATACATTCCAGCCAACACTTTTCCACTCTGTTCACCTCTCGTCGTTTCGTCTGATGTGTTAACCGCCCCGAGCTTCTTGCTAACACGTTCAGGCAAACCAGCCACTTTTTACCTCCGCCACCAAAGGTGGATGGAGGTTATGTTTTCACCCCTGTCTGTTCCGTTTGATACTTGCAAAATCGAAGATTTTTCAAGTATATTGGTCGGTTGTGTTTGTGGTTCTGTCTGTCTGTTTGTCTGTCTGTTTGTTTGTCATCGGCCTACAGGTCACAATTTTCAACCGATCTTCACCAAACTTCACCAAATGGTAGAGTTGGTCAAAAGACAGAAGCCTATTGTTTTTGGGGTCAATAGGTCAAAAGGTCAACATAGGCCAAAGGTCACCAACTTTGCTAAATTTCTAAAATCCTCAATTTTCATCCGATTGACTTAAAATTTGAAGACCACTTGCATATCTGGTCATTGAATTCAACCACAAATTATATTTTAGGTGAACATAGGCCAAAAGGTCAACATAGGCCAAAAGGTCAACATAGGCCAAATTTCTAAAATCCTCAATTTTCATCCAATTGACTTGAAATTTGAAGAGCACTTGCATATCTGGTCACTGAATTCAACCACCAAGTATTCTTGAGGTCAACATAGGCCAAAAGGTCAACATAGGCCAAATTTCTAAAATCCTCAATTTTCATCCAATTGACTTGAAATTTGAAGAGGACTTGCATATCTGATCACTGAATTCAACCACCAAATATTTTTAGGTCAACATAGGCCAAAATGTCAACATAGGCCAAATTTCTAAAATCCTCAATTTTCATCCGATTGACTTGAAAATTGAACAGCATTTGCATATCTGCTCACTGAATTCACCCACCAGGTATTTTTGAGGTCAACATAGGCCAAAAGGTCAACATGGGCCACATTTCTAAAATCACCAATTTTCATTTTTGATTGACTTGAACTTCTTAGAGGATTTATATATATGGTCACTGAATTCAACCACCATCTATTTTTGAGGTCAACATAGGCCAAATTTTTAATCTATCTATAATTCCAGTAATCTCTGTACGTCTGTACGTTTGTTTGTTTGTCTGTGACCGCTGTTTCTCGACAACTACCGGTCCGATATACTTGAAACTTGCCAGGTATATTGCTGGGGACCCGAGGATGTGCCTTTTCAAGGTTTCATATTAATCGGACAATTACTTACCGAGCTATGTCCAAAAAACGATTCAACCAATCAGAGAGCAGCGAACGATCGCGTGTGCCGAACGTGGAGGACACACTCTGCCTCGGATGGCACATTTGAGAGCGTATTCATTTATTTCACGTTTGCAAACTATGTTGGCGTTAAACTATGTTTTAAAACTAATAAAACCGAATTTGCGATTCATTCGCTTTCCTGCGCGTTTGTGCACGCGATGGCGATTTCTTTACCAAACTCCGGAAGCCGTTCGCTTTGGACCAAACCATTGCATGTAAATAGAGGGGGGGGATTGTCACCGTACTCGCAAGCCGTTCGCTTTGGACCAAACCATTTCATGTAAATAGAGGGGGGGGATATAATTTTAGATATAGATATAGTACGGGCAATGCCCTAGTATCCTTAATTTTCATCCGATTGACTTGAAAATTGAACAGCATTTGCACATCGAGTCACTAAATAGGGAAACTAACTATTTTTGAGGTCAAAAGGTCAAAGGTCAACTCAAGGTCAACCTTCCAAAATCGTCTTTTTACATCTGAAAAATCGTCAATTTTCATCCTGTTGACCCGAGTTTTGATCAAGATTGTAAATTTTAATCTTCATGAAATGGACAATTTGCAGTATCAATGGAAAACTTTGGGGGGGGGGGGGGGGGGATTTTGCAAGTATCATGCTATGCATGACGTCTTCTTGTTTGTTTGTTTGTGAACCAAATATCTCTAAATGTTGTGGACGGATTCGGAAGAAATTTGGCAGGGATGTAGGGTATGTCACAAGGACGAAATTATTAGATTTTGGTGAAGATCCGGATTCGGATCCGGCTACTAGAAATTTTAAAGTGATTCTTCACCATTGCGAGATAGGGTCAAAAAAGACACATAACAGGATATCTCAAAAAGTTGTGGACGGAGTTGGACGAAACTTGGTGAACAGGTTCTGTGTGTGACAAGGACGAATCGATTCGATTTTGGTGAAGATCTGAATATGTAATCGGATATCAAAATTATTGAATTTTTAAAGTGATTCTTCACCATTGAGTGAAAGGACCAAAAACGATACATAGCAGGATATCTCAAAGAGTTATGGATGGATGTGGACGAAACATGGTGGACAGGTTGTGCGTGTGACAAGGACGAATCGATTCGATTTTGGTGAAGATCTGAATGTTGATTCGGATATGAGAATTATTAATTTTTTTAAGTGATTCTTCACCATTGGGAGATAGGGCCAAAAACTATACATTGCGGGATATCTCAAAAAGTTATGGATGGATTTGGACGAAAATTAGTGGACAGGTTGGGTGTCTAGCAAGGACAAACAGATTCGATTTTGGTAAAGATCTGAATATGTAATCGGATATGAGAAGTATTTTATTTTTTAAGTGATTCTTCACCATTGAGTGATATGGCCAACCAGGTGGAGGTATGCTCTCTACTGAGTGCCGTTCTAGTATGATCTGTTTTCTACGGTTTACGAGGCGTGTGTCAGGGGGACATACAGCCAGGGACCTCCTCTTTATCGTCCATCTTTACCCCAGGTCATCCTGGAGATCTCCTCTGAGCGAGATGCGCGTCTGATGATTCCATGAACCGACCCTGGGGGACATTCGGTCCAGAATAATCGATATCACGATAATAACAAATGAACCGAATATTTCAGTAAATGCAAGATAAAGATTTTTTTTTTTGGTAAATTCTCAGGAGGAACTGGCCCGACCGGAGAGCACCGGGAATCCGTATAATGGGAATGCGCGATTTTCACTTTTATCTCGAGATTCGTGCGTCCTTCCTTACCCTGAGCGAGGGACGCCGTGCACAGCAGCAGAAACAGCATCGTGGTCATGGTGATGGACGCGTACGGCGTACGTGGGACGGTGCTCGGGTGGGACGTACACCGCCGGGAGTCCTCGGTGTGGCTCCGCACGGACGCGCACTATAGCAGCTCTTGCCGCACGTGCGGGACGCACTGAGCTGTGCTCTCACGTGCGGTGGGATATGTAGGCTACGGTGTCGATACGTGCTGAACTATCGCCGCACGTATTTATACTTGGCTGCTCGTATGCACGAACTCACGTTCTGCTGGCGCACACTCTCCCAATTTACAGAGACACTGAATTAATGTCAGACTCGGTGTCTTGTCCGTAGCAGGAAATGCTCCGCGAAGAGCAAGTAGTGAGGAGGACCGAAGGAGGAGGTGAAATTATGCTGGAAGAGGCAGAACAGGGAGGACGGAAGATGGGGAACAGGAGGAGCAGCCCAAACCCATGGGGGCAGAGCAAGGCGGTTCGCGAAGCGCCAGGGGTGGGGAGAGGGGAGGACGAGGGGGAGAGAAGAGTCCGCGGAGGGAACGTCAACTTCGCTGAAGTCTCAGAAATCTGTATAATTAGGGCTTTTGACGGACCTGCTGTAGCGATGATGGATTACGAGGCATTACCGCGATCATCTTCACGCTAAAGAGAGACCAAGGTGCAGCAGAACAGCGGTATTCGACTATTGCGAATTATCAGGTTGTGCGAGCTCGAGGATGGTCGTTCGGGGCTGCGAGCTCGAGGGTGGTCGTTCGGGGGTGCGAGCCCGAGGGTGGTCGTTCGGGAGTGCAAGCTCGAGGATGTTCGTTCGGGGGTGCGAGCTCGAGGGTGGTCGTTCGGGGCTGCGAGCTCGAGGGTGGTCGTTCGGGGGTGCGAGCCCGAGGGTGGTCGGTCGGGGGTGCAAGCTCGAGGATGGTCGTTCGGGGGTGCGAGCTCGAGGATGGTCGTTCGGGAGTGCGAGCTCGAGGATGGTCGTTCGGGGGTGCGAGCTCGAGGATGGTCGTTCGGGGCTGCGAGCTCGAGGGTGGTCGTTCGGGGGTGCGAGCCCGAGGGTGGTCGTTCGGGGGTGCAAGCTCGAGGATGGTCGTTCGGGGGTGCGAGCTCGAGGATGGTCGTTCGGGAGTGCGAGCTCGAGGATGGTCGTTCGGGGCTGCGAGCTCGAGGGTGGTCGTTCGGGGGTGCGAGCCCGAGGGTGGTCGTTCGGGGGTGCGAGCTCGAGGGTGGTCGTTCGGGAGTGCAAGCTCGAGGATGGTCGTTCGGGGCTGCGAGCTCGAGGGTGGTCGTTCGGGGGTGCGAGCCCGAGGGTGGTCGTTCGGGGGTGCAAGCTCGAGGATGGTCGTTCGGGGGTGCGAGCTCGAGGATGGTCGTTCGGAGCTGCGAGCTCGAGGGTGGTCGTTCGGGGCTGCGAGCTCGAGGGTGGTCGTTCGGGGCTGCGAGCTCGAGGATGGTCGTTCGGGGGTGCGAGTTCGAGGGTGGTTGTTCGGTGGGGCGCGCTAGAGGGTGGTCGTTCGGGGATGCGAGCTCGAAGGTGGTCGTTCGGGGATGCAAGCTCGAAGGTGGTCGTTCGGGGATGCGAGCTCGAAGGTGGTCGTTCGGGGATGCGAGCTCGAGGGTGGTCGTTCGGGGATGCGAGCTCGAGGGTGGCTGATCGGGTTTACTGTCAGCTGGGCATGCGTGGGTATGTGCGGAGTTCCCTGATGAATGCAGTCCGAGACTCAGGGCATTTCTCACGTCGGTCATCCAGGTGCCGCACATCCATAAGTAGCCAGGAGAGAGAGCAAGAGAGTGGTCGGAAAGGCAACTTGATCGCGAACAATAACTCCATTGTCCGAAGTAGGGGAGTCACCGGCAAGCGGCTGAGGTCTATCACCAACAATATATATTTAAATATGTACATACACATATACGAGTATATGTTGATACAGTGTGTATGTGTGTGTGTATATATATGTATACTAGCTTGGTGAGGCGAGCGCAGCGCTTATTTTAGCTGAGGCTAATGACTGTACCTGAGTTGCTGTGTTGTCATGATTTACACCAATCATAAAACAAACAATTACTTTGCACAAATGCATTTGTTGTGTTTGTGATATTACATTTTTATAAGCAATTTAGGTTGAAGATTTAGGTTGAATGTTTTTTTTTCAAGAAAGAACACCTCAGCACATACATAGGGGAGGGGTAGGTGCAGACTGGAAGTTTGGGGCGATTACACCTCACCACCACATAATTCAAAACACCTCACCACCAAGTAATTCAAAACACCTCACCACCACGTAATTCAAAACACCTCACCACCAAGTAATTCAAAACACCTCACCACCAAGTAATTCAAAACACCTCACCACCAAGTAATTCAAAACACCTCACCACCAAGTAATTCAAAACACCTCACCACCAAGTAATTCAAAACACCTCACCAGCAAGTAATTCAAAACACCTCACCACCAAGTAATTCAAAACACCTCACCACCAAGTAATTCAAAACACCTCACCAGCAAGTAATTCAAAACACCTCACCACCAAGTAATTCAAAACACCTCACCAGCAAGTAATTCAAAACACCTCACCACCAAGTAATTCAAAACACCTCACCACCAAGTAATTCAAAACACCTCACCACCAAGTAATTCAAAACACCTCACCACCACGTAATTCAAAACACCTCACCACCAAGTAATTCAAAACACCTCACCACCAAGTAATTCAAAACACCTCACCACCAAGTAATTCAAAACACCTCACCACCAAGTAATTCAAAACACCTCACCACCAAGTAATTCAAAACACCTCACCACCAAGTAATTCAAAACACCTCACCACCAAGTAATTCAAAACACCTCACCACCAAGTAATTTAAAACACCTCACAGCCATAAAACACATAATGAAAACACCTCACCACCACAAAATTAAAAATACCTCACCACCACAAAACTAAAAACACCTCACCACCAAGTAATTCAAAACACCTCACCAGCAAGTAATTCAAAACACCTCACCACCAAGTAATTCAAAACACCTCACCAGCAAGTAATTCAAAACACCTCACCACCAAGTAATTCAAAACACCTCACCAGCAAGTAATTCAAAACACCTCACCACCAAGTAATTCAAAACACCTCACCACCAAGTAATTCAAAACACCTCACCACCAAGTAATTCAAAACACCTCACCACCAAGTAATTCAAAACACCTCACCACCAAGTAATTCAAAACACCTCACCACCAAGTAATTCAAAACACCTCACCACCAAGTAATTCAAAACACCTCACCACCAAGTAATTCAAAACACCTCACCACCAAGTAATTCAAAACACCTCACCACCAAGTAATTCAAAACACCTCACCACCAAGTAATTCAAAACACCTCACCACCAAGTAATTCAAAACACCTCACCACCAAGTAATTTAAAACACCTCACAGCCATAAAACACATAATGAAAACACCTCACCACCACAAAATTAAAAATACCTCACCACCACAAAACTAAAAACACCTCACAGCCATCAAACACGAAATAAAAACACACCTCACAACCATAAAACACAAAATTAAAAACACCTCACAGCCATAAAACACGTAATAAAAACACCTCACAGCCATCAAACACGTAATAAAAACACCTCACAGCCATAAAACATGTAATAAAAACACCTCACAACCATAAAACACAAAATTAAAAACACCTCACAGCCATAAAACACGTAATAAAAACACCTCACAGCCATAAAACATGTAATAAAAATACCTCACAGCCACGAAATTAAAAACACCTCACAGCCATAAAACACATAATAAAAACACCTCACAGCCATAAAACACGTAATAAAAACACCTCACAGCCACGAAATTAAAAACACCTCACCACCACGTCATTTAAAAACACCTCACCACCAATTAATTCAAAACACCTCACCACCACATAATTCAAAACACCTCATCAACAACTAATTCAAAACACCTCACCACCACATAATTAAAAACACCTCACCACCACGAAATTAAAAACACCTCACCACCACATAATTCCAAACACCTCATCAACAACTAATTCAAAACACCTCACCACCACATAATTCAAAACACCTCATCAACAACTAATTCAAAACACCTCACCACCACATAATTAAAAACACCTCACCACCACGTAATTCAAAACACCTCACCACCAAGTAATTCAAAACACCTCACCAGCAAGTAATTCAAAACACCTCACCACCAAGTAATTCAAAACACCTCACCAGCAAGTAATTCAAAACACCTCACCACCAAGTAATTCAAAACACCTCACCACCAAGTAATTCAAAACACCTCACCACCAAGTAATTCAAAACACCTCACCACCAAGTAATTCAAAACACCTCACCACCAAGTAATTCAAAACACCTCACCAGCAAGTAATTCAAAACACCTCACCACCAAGTAATTTAAAACACCTCACAGCCATAAAACACATAATGAAAACACCTCACCACCACAAAATTAAAAACACCTCACCACCACAAAACTGAAAACACATCACAGCCATCAAACACGTAATAAAAACAACTCACAGCCATAAAACATGTAATAAAAACACCTCACAGCCATAAAACACGAAATAAAAACACACCTCACAGCCATAAAACATGTAATAAAAACACCTCACAGCCATAAAACACGTAATAAAAACACCTCACAGCCATAAAACACGTAATAAAAACACCTCACAGCCATAAAACACGAAATAAAAACACACCTCACAGCCATAAAACATGTAATAAAAACACCTCACAGCCATAAAACACGTAATAAAAACACCTCACAGCCATAAAACACGTAATAAAAACAACTCACAGCCATAAAACATGTAATAAAAACACCTCACAGCCATCAAACACGAAATAAAAACACACCTCACAACCATAAAACACAAAATTAAAAACACCTCACAGCCATAAAACACGTAATAAAAACACCTCACAGCCATAAAACACGTAATAAAAACACCTCACCACCACAAAATTAAAAACACCTCACAGCCATAAAACACGTAATAAAAACACCTCACAGCCATAAAACACGTAATAAAAACACCTCACAGCCACGAAATTAAAAACACCTCACAACCATAAAACACAAAATTAAAAACACCTCACAGCCATAAAACACGTAATAAAAACACCTCACAGCCATAAAACACGTAATAAAAACACCTCACCACCACAAAATTAAAAACACCTCACAGCCATAAAACACATAATAAAAACACCTCACAGCCATAAAACACGTAATAAAAACACCTCACAGCCACGAAATTAAAAACACCTCACCACCACGTCATTTAAAAACACCTCACCACCAATTAATTCAAAACACCTCACCAGCAAGTAATTCAAAACACCTCACCACCAAGTAATTCAAAACACCTCACCAGCAAGTAATTCAAAACACCTCACCACCAAGTAATTCAAAACACCTCACCACCAAGTAATTCAAAACACCTCACCACCAAGTAATTCAAAACACCTCACCACCAAGTAATTCAAAACACCTCACCAGCAAGTAATTCAAAACACCTCACCACCAAGTAATTTAAAACACCTCACAGCCATAAAACACATAATGAAAACACCTCACCACCACAAAATTAAAAACACCTCACCACCACAAAACTGAAAACACATCACAGCCATCAAACACGTAATAAAAACAACTCACAGCCATAAAACATGTAATAAAAACACCTCACAGCCATAAAACACGAAATAAAAACACACCTCACAGCCATAAAACATGTAATAAAAACACCTCACAGCCATAAAACACGTAATAAAAACACCTCACAGCCATAAAACACGTAATAAAAACAACTCACAAAAACATGTAATAAAAACACCTCACAGCCATCAAACACGAAATAAAAACACACCTCACAACCATAAAACACAAAATTAAAAACACCTCACAGCCATAAAACACGTAATAAAAACACCTCACAGCCATAAAACACGTAATAAAAACACCTCACCACCACAAAATTAAAAACACCTCACAGCCATAAAACACGTAATAAAAACACCTCACAGCCATAAAACACGTAATAAAAACACCTCACAGCCACGAAATTAAAAACACCTCACAACCATAAAACACAAAATTAAAAACACCTCACAGCCATAAAACACGTAATAAAAACACCTCACAGCCATAAAACACGTAATAAAAACACCTCACCACCACAAAATTAAAAACACCTCACAGCCATAAAACACATAATAAAAACACCTCACAGCCATAAAACACGTAATAAAAACACCTCACAGCCACGAAATTAAAAACACCTCACCACCACGTCATTTAAAAACACCTCACCACCAATTAATTCAAAACACCTCACCACCACATAATTCCAAACACCTCATCAACAACTAATTCAAAACACCTCACCACCACATAATTCAAAACACCTCATCAACAACTAATTCAAAACACCTCACCACCACATAATTAAAAACACCTCACCACCACGTAATTCAAAACACCTCACCACCATGTGATTTAAAGACACCTCACCACCATGTGATTTAAAAACACCTCACCACCATGTGATTTAAAAACACCTCACCACCATGTGATTTAAAAACACCTCACCACCACGTCATTTAAATCACCTCACCACCTCACCACCAATGACATAATTCAAAATACCTCACCACGACGTGATTCAAAACCACCACAACGTTATTAAAAACACTTCACAACCACGGAAACAAAAGTTTGAGGGAGTCGTTAAGTGAGAACACAGACACTGCCCAGATGTGCAGATAATAGATAAATGACTGTACCCGAGTTGCCGTTTTGTCATGGTTTAAACCAATCATAATTCAAACAATTATTTTGCACAAATGTATTTGTAATATACGTGATATCACATTTTATAAACAATTGAAGTTGAAAACTTAAGTTGAATTTTTTTTCCCCCCCAAAAAAATCCCCCCCCCCCCCCCCAAAAAATAATAATTTGAAAATTTTTCAAAGAAAATACCCTTAGGACATACCGACGGGAGAGATATGTGCATACCAGAAGTTTGGTACGATTTCACAAAAGTTTGAGAAAGTAGTTCAGTGACAACACAGGACAGATGCTG